>NW_007257586.1:59845-63487 GCF_000164805.1 Carlito syrichta
GGTAGGATTGCCGGAGCCCAGCAGGTTGAGGCTGCGGTGGCAGGGAGCGGCCACTGCACTCCAGTCTGGGTGACAGAGTGAGACTTCAACTCAAAAAAAAACCACAAACAAACAAAAGCAAAAACAAAGTTGGCATAGCCATACAATGGGGAAGCAAAGTGTCTTCAACAAATGTTATTGGAAAACTGGCTATCCACAAAACAAAAAAATAAAAATGGACTCTTGGATCATATACAAAAAACTTTTCAAAATGATTAAACGCTTAAATGCAAAAACAATAATTATAAAGTTATTACAACCTAATATAAGAAGGATGTTAATACACTGGCCATGACAATGCTTCATTAGATGACATTAAATGCATAGGCAATGATGAAAAATACAAAACTATGTACTCATAGTTTAAAAAGAAATCTTCATGATTGCAAACAATCATTGAAGTAAAAATATCTCCTAAGAAATGAGAAAATATATTCATGATTTAAAGATGTAATAGGAGTTAAAATTCAAAATATTTAACTCCTAAGACTCAACAACAAAAATTGAATAACATGACTGAAACATGGACACAGAAATGAACAGATAATTCTCCAAAGAACATGTACAAATAATCAATAAGCATTTCAAAAGACTTGTAAAAAGATAAATGTTCAGAGAAAAGCAAAGCAAGCCGGGCTCGGTGGCTCAGCCTGTAATCCTGCACCTTGGGAGGCTGAGATGAGTGGATTGCCTGCATCCGCGGGTTCGAGACCCGCCTGGGCAGCGAGACCTCATCTCTACAATAAATCAAAAAATCAGCTGGGCATGGTAGCACATGCCTGTAATTCCAGCTACTTGGAAGGCTGAGGTGGAAGGATCGCTGGAGCCCAGCAGGTGAGGCTGCGGTGGCCGGGAGCGTGCTACTGCACTCCAGTCTGGGCGACAGAGTGAGATTTCAACTCAAAAAAAGAAGAAAAGAAAAGAAAAACAAAATAATATACAACCTCACACCCATAAGGATGGCCACTATCAAACAAAATAACAAATGTTATTGAGGATGTGGAGAGGTTGGAATATTTGTGCACTGTTGTCGGGGGAAAAAATGATGCAACCGCTATGAAAAGTAATATGAAAACGCCTCAAGAAATTAAAAATAATCTTGTGACCTGCAATCCCAATTTTGGGTGTCTATCCAAAGATACCAAGCAGAACCTGAAAAAGACGTGTACATCCATGTTTATGGCAGCATTATTGACAAAAGCCAAATGGTGGAAGCAATCTAAATGTCCTTCAAAGAATGGACAAAGAAAATGTGGCACCCTCAAAAAAAGAAATCTTGTCATGTGTTATGGTAAGGATAAATCTTGTGGACTTACGTTAATGTAAATAAGACAGTATCAGCTGTATGTGGTTGCTCATGTCTATAATCCTAGCAACTGAGCCCAACAGTTCAAGACCTGGTGATATATTATGCCTAGAAATGTGTCAAAAAAAATAGCTGGGCATGGAGGCACTGATCTGTAATCCCTGTACCCAGAAGGCTGAGGTGGAGTGATCACCTGAGCCAAGGAGTTCAAGTCTGTAGTGAGCCTTACTTGAGCCACCACACTCCCGCTTGGGTGACAGAAAGAGACCACAACTCATAAAAAAAAAGAAAACCATAACAAGGATTTGGAAAACGTTCTTGATATTGATATTGGTCTTAGTAATGATTTTTTAATGACTACAGGAACAAAAGTAAATATAAACAAGTTGGAGACATCAAACTAAAAAGCTTCTGCACAGTAAAGGGAGCAGGAGGAAGACTTACAGGATAAGAGAAAATATCTGCAAACCTTATACCTGATGAGATGTTAACATTCAAAATGTAACAACAAATGCAGTGGCTAAAGTCTGTATACCAGCACTTTGGGAGTCTAAAATAGGAGGATTGCCTGTGCTCAGGGGTTCAAAACCACCATGGGCAACTTGGTTAGACCTCGTATCCACGATAAATCAAAAAATAAGCTGGGCTTAGTAGTACATGCCTGTAGTTACAGATACTTGAAAGGCTGAGCTGGAAGGATCACCTGAGCCCAACACATAGAGGCCACACTGACTGTAAGCAGGCCACTGCACTCCAGCCTGGGTGACTGAGTGAGATTCCAACTCAAAAAAAGAAAAAGAAAATATTGTATATATACACTATACCATTTCATTCAGCCATAAAAACATTAAAAAATCCTGCAATTTCAATATTACAGATGAAACTGTAAGACATTATGCTAAGTGAAGTGAGCCAGGCACACACACAAAAATTCTGCGTGAGATCAGCCACAGGGGCTCAAGCCTGTATACCCTGCAATTTGGAAGGCTGAAGGGAGAGGATTGCCTGAGTTCAGGGGTTAAAGACCAGACTGGGCAACTTGGTGAGAGCTTGTATTACAATAAAACAAAAAATAAAATGGGCATGGGGATATTCACCTATAGTTCCAGCTACCTGTAATGCTAAGGCAAAAGGATCCCGAGACCAGCAGATCGTGGCTGCAGTGGTCATTAGTGTGCCATTGCACTCCAGCATGGGTGACACTGCGACTCCAACTAAAGAAAAAAAAATACTGCGTGATCTCACTAATGTGTGGAATCAAAAAAGATTGGACTCATAGAGCTCACTAATGTGTGGAATCAAAAAAGATTGGACTCATAGAGCCCTGCTGGTAACCAGGGCCTGTAGGTGGGAAAAATGGGAGTTGTTTTTATTTCTTTTCTTTTTTTTTTTCGAACTGGAGTCTCACTCCGTTGCCCAGGTTGTAGTGAAGTGGCACACAAGATGTTTTTCAATGGTTATAAAATTTCAATTCTAACTGAGTTTTAAAAAACTAATATATAACATACTGACATAGTTAATAACAATGTCTTGTATACTTAGAAAATTTGCTAACATAGTAGACATCATGTGTTCTCTTTACAAAACATTAAAATGGCAACTCATAAGGTGATTGATATGTTCATTAGCATAATTGTAATCATTGTTTCACAATGTATATACATATCAAATTTTTACATTATAGATAGCATATGGTTATACATTTTTACTTATGTATAAAAAATTTAGATGTTAATCACACACACATAAACACACATACATGTGTGTATATATATATGCATATATGTAAACTACTCTTAAGTTTCATATTAAACAAAAGGAAATTATAAAATAAAAACTAAGGCCAGGTGTGGTGGCTCATACCTATAATCCCAGCACTTTGGGAGGCTGAGATGAGAGGATTGCCTGAGCCTACGAATTTGAGACCATCCCTGGTAAATTCATGAGACCTCATCTTTACAATAAATCTTTTAAAAATTAGCCAGGCATAGTGGCACCTGCCTGTAGTTCCAGTTACTTGGAAGGCTGAAGTGAAAGGATGCCTGAGCCCAGCAGGTTGAGGCTGTGGTGACTGGGAACATGGCATTGCCCTCCAGCCTAGGTGACAGAGTGAGACTCCAATTTAAAAAAAAACAAAAACAAGCTGGGCTCGGTGGCTCAGCCTGTAATCCCGTGCCTTTGGGAGGCTGAAGTGAGTGGATTGCCTGAACCCGAGGGTTCGAGACCCGCCTGGGCAGGCGTGACCTCGTCTCTACAATTAAAAAAAAAAAAAAAATTAGCCGGGCGTAGTAGCGCGC
>NW_007257586.1:63755-91172 GCF_000164805.1 Carlito syrichta
TTGGCAAGACCTCATCTCTACAATAAATCAAAAATTAGCTGGGCGTGGTAGTGCACGCCTTTAGTTCCAGCTACTTGGAAGGCTGAGGTGGAAAGGATCACTGGCCAGGAGCATGCCACTGTACTCCAGTTTGGGCAAGACAGTGAGACTCCAACTCAAAAAAAAAAAAAAAAAGGAACAAAATCATGAACTTTACAGCAACCTGGATGGACTTAGAGTTTATAATACTGAGTGACTTTTCATCAAAACAAAGAACTATGTATCACATGCTCTCTCTCATAAGCGAACCTTGAACTATTATCATAATACTCTAAGAAAAGTATTGGCAGTAGGGAGAAACTACCAGGAGGGATATGGGGAAGCGGGATTGGCAGTAGTGGGGGTCTGCCTGGGGAAGGGGGCACACCTCATCAACAAAGGTACCTGCATAATGAACATTTATATATTCAACCCTGGATTGTGACCCACATCTTTAAAATAAAAAAGTTAAAAATTTGTTTTAAAAGGATATAGTATTCATGTGACTAAAAGCATTCCAATATCCTTGCTCCAATACATACTCCTCTATAATCTCACTAAACTGCACTATAGTTAACACATTCAGACAAAGGATTTGTTTAGATATATTTTCTGATTTGTTGATCATTGTCACTTCACTTCATGTACTCTCCCTGGTGTAATTTGTTATGTTTATTTCTCCAACATAAGCTAAAAATCTGGTATAATAATTTTCAGTTTTTATAATCAGGAATTTATTGTCTTTCATCTGAATCAATTTTCTGCCTCAATAATCACCCACTTCTATTTTATTTAACCAACCAGCAGTGTGACATAACATATAAATCTAAATATGTTATTCTTTATCAAAATGTCATGTATTGAAGGAATTGGCAATAAGAGTACCAAACATTATCTCTATGATGACCACTTATGTACCTAACCCTGAATTGTACCCCATATCTTTAAAATAAATTTAAAAATTGTTTGAAAACATAAAAACAAAACGTAGACTTCATCAACCACAAATGGGACAGCCAACGGTCAGAAGTCCGACATAACTTCATTTCAGAATGAGGGGGAATCTCTGGCCTGTTGTGTGCTTGCACGTATGTAAAATAAATTTGAATGTTGACAAGATGGGAGGGCACAAGTATGTAGTTGTCAAGACTAAGTCTGGGAAAGTGGGTGTGTGGGCATTAACTCTTTTTTGTTAAATAAAGGAACACGGAGATGGTGAACAAAGGAGAAAGATAATTCATCACTTTCCAGGACTTCTCTCATTGCCCAGAAGTCTGTAGGCCTAAGACACCTGTTGATCTTGGCAGCTCCCCAGCGTGGATAAACATCAAAACAAGCAAACATGACCCAAGAGGGGTCTTTAGAACACCGACCCCTCATCTTCTTGGTTTTATGTCCCTCCTAAAGTCACAGATCCTACTCCAACTACTTGCCCCCACATACTGGCTATCTTTCTACAAGCAGGACGGGGTTTGCACCTGGTGACATCAACTGCCAATGACCCTGATGAAATACCCTGGGGATTTCCACCTGGATCGTCCAAATCAGGAGACGGCCAAGCTGTCACGCACCGGCCACCGCCTGTGGCTGGCTTCCTCCTGCCCCTTCTCAACGCCTTCCCTCCAGTCCCTTCGGGATCCGCACACCACAAGCCTTGACTGGGGCTTAGGGGTTCACTATCCGCTGTTGGCCCAAGGTAAATCCTTAAAGCTGTGACTGAACCTCCGTTTGGCTTTGGGGAGGAGAGAGGGACGGGGCCGGGACCACAGCCCCCACCACGGGTACCCACGCGGGTCGGATCTTCCCCACGACCCTCCCGAGTCCCGCACATACGGAGCACGGGTCTGTGTGAAAACGGTCTGCAGGCGAGTTCTCCGTGGGGACAGGCCACGGGAACCCGGCCCGACCCCACCTAGACCGAGGGGCCAGGGCCGAGATGCCGGCGGGGTCGGGTCCAGGCTCGGATCGGACGGGTCATCCTCGACCATCCGCTCCCCCTCGAGACGCCTGCCCGCACACTCACCATCTCCAGCTTCCGGGCCTTCCGACGACCTCCCTCAGAAGCTCCCAAGACCAGCAGGTCACAGGGCGACAAAGGAGAAGCAAAGACAAAGGAGAAGCAAAGATCCTCTGGGAGATGACCCAGCACTTCCGCAGGCACAGAATACAAAAAGCCCGGTCACAGCCCGGAAGCCAGCCGCTCACTTCCGACTCCTCTCTGATTGGACAGCTTCCAAGTCCTCATCCACTGATTGGACAAGCTCCAGACCCCGGTCCTCTGGGCTTGAGCCACAAGAGATGCGTCCAGACGTGTTCCGACCCGCAAGGGTCATGGGTAGAATCCGACCGGGTGCGGGGTCCATGGAGGGAGAGTCTGGGGTCCTGGCTTACCCAGGGTTATACAGAGGCTCCGTCACAATGATAAGGGACAATTTCTCTCTCATGGCTGTGCAAATCAATACATTTCCACCAGAAATCGTGGTCAATTAATTGTTGAAGTTCACAGGTGTATCAAAACATCCATTACTTTTTTTTTTTTTTTTTTGGAGTCAGGGTCTCAGTCCTTCACCCAGGCTGGAGTATAGTGGAACATTCACTGTCCTGGGGCTTTTTCTATACATTGTCCCTTAAAATAAATTTGAGTTTGGATTAAAATAACTTGAGACAAGAGAGTATTGCAGTAGGGGGGAAACACCCGTTATTGATCTTCAGGCATCTCAAAATCTAGGCACAAATGGGTTATCTTTTGTGGGGAGACAAAAAGCTCAGCAAAAGGGTGAAAGGGTGAGGTCGGGATGGAGGGTGGCACCAGCAGATTCCAGGTCACAGAATGTCTCACTCTAAGTCAACCTGCTCTTAGGAGAGATATGAAGATGGGTGTGTTTTAGCTCAGTTTTAGGGTGGATTAGAGTTTGGGATTCTGAGAGAAGGAGGGAAACATAAGCAAAGTTTGGTTTGTGTGAGTTTTGTTTGGACCACTGAAGACAAAAGTGTTTATCTGATCATTTATGAGGCAGAAAATGGAAAGTTGCAGTGTCTCTGAGAGACTTGAGGTAGGGAAAAGAGGGAACATCACTTAAGTCCTCATGGGAGGGAAATTCCTTGCAGCGAGCTGCTCTTGCAGAATATGAATGATGGGACATTTTCAACCACAGCTGTTTATCAGAATTCCCTCCCCACTCATGTCTCCTGCCACTGGCCCTAGCCTGATACCTCTCTTTCACTTAGCTGATTCTGAGTTGTATCCTTTATAATAAACTGGGTAATATAAGTGAAATGTTTTGCTGAGTTCTGTGAGTATTCCATCAAATTATTGGACTGGTGGAGGGGTTTGGGAAGCCCCTGATTTATAAGCTGTTGCTCAGAAGTAAAGACGGCCCTCCTGGGTTTTTTAACTGGCATCAGCAGTGTTTGCAATGTTGTGAGACTGAGCCCTGAACTTGCAGGTTTGGGCTAACTCTGGATGGTGACAGAATTGAATTGTTAGACAAACAATTGGTGTTGGAGATAGTTGTCCAGCAAACTTTATGCATTTGGGGTCAGGAAAAAGACAAGACAGGTCAACATTTTAAACTACTTCAGGTGAGTATTTGGTCCCTGGTGAGAATTGAGACCCTGGAAGATGGAGGAACACCACGCTGTGAGGAGGGGACAATAGAGCGTGTGGAGGTCCCAGAATTAAACTCTCAGATGGTCAGGTTTCCATCAGTCACTGCCTGGTAGTGAGCCCTCCTGGGCTGCATCTCACAGCAAAAGTGATCCCCAAGCTTGGAAACATTATGAACCTACTGATTGTGCAGTTCCTTGTGGACTGTGGGTAAAACAGTCTGTTTCCCTGAGCTGCTTCCCTATTCTTTATGAAATATTCCTGCCATTTAGTTTCAATTTGTAAAAGTATATAAGAATTTTATACCATCATTTGAATGCAATATGTTATTTTTTCCTCAGTTGAAAGTCTGACTGGATTGAGTGATGTGATCTGAAGAAGCAAGACAATACTTTCTTTCTTTCTTTCTTTCTTTCTTTCTTTCTTTCTTTCTTTCTTTCTTTCTTTCCTTCCTTCCTTTCTTTCTTTCTTTCCGAGTTACATCTCACTCTGTCGCTTAGACTGCAGTGTAGTGACACACTCACAGCCACACCAGCATTGACCTGCTGGGCTTCGGCGATCCTTCAACCTCAGCCTTCTAAATAGCTGGAAATACAGGCATGCGCTACCACACACAGCTAATTTTTTAATTTATTGTGCAGAGGAGGGCTCGTATTTTAATAAATGTGCTTTCATAGTCATGACAGTCATAGGGAATTTATCATGTATGCATTCCCTCCCTTATGTTGAGAAGAGTGGAGCAACAGTTAATGTTTCCCACGTGTTTTATATTTGAAAGCCTTCTTTCCAGTATGGATTCTCTGATGTGGAATAAGATATAAGTACTGATTGAAGACTTCCCTCATATTGTTCACATTTGTAGGATTTTCCTCCAATATAGATCTACCCATGTCCAGCAAGTCCTGAATAAAAATGAAAGGCTTTACCACATTCTTTACATCTGTAAGGTTTATCTCCAGTATGTCCCACAAATCCTGAACAAAAGTGAGACTTTACCACATTCTGCACATTTGTAGGATTTCTCTCCAGTATGGGTCTTTCTATGTTTAGTAAGTTGTGAATGAGAGCCAATGGCTTTACCACATTCTTGACATTTATAGAGTTTCTCTCCAGTATGTATTCTTCGATGTATAATGAAGTATGAGTAATCTGCAAAGGTTTTGTACATTCTTCACATTTGTAGGGTCTCTCTCAAGGATGAATCTTTGTATGCTGAGCAAGTACTGAATGAAAGCTGAAGACTGTGACATTCATCACATTTGTAGGGTATCTTCCCCATATGGTTTTTTGAATGTCGAGCAAGAGCTGAATGAGATCTAAAGGCTTTGTCACATTTTGTATATCAGTAGGGTTTCTCTCCAGCCTGTAATGTTGAATAAGACTTGAGTACAAGTTAAAGGTTTTTTGACATTCTTCACATTTGTAGGATTTCTCTCTATTATGAATCCTCCCATGTCTAGCAAGGTCTAAATGAAACCAAAGGGCTTTGCCACATTCTTCACATTTGTAGGGTTTCTTTCCAGTATGGATAGTTTTGGGGGGTTTTTTGAGTCGGAGTCTCACTCTGCCGCCCAGACTGGAGTGCAGTGATGCTCCTGGGCACCGCAGCCTCGACCTGCTGGGCTCCGGCGATCCATCTGCCTCAGCCTTCCAAGTAGCTGGAACTACAGGCACGTGCTATCCCGCCCGGCTAATTTTCAATTTATTGTAGAGATGAGGGCTTGCCTAGTTGCCCAGGTGGGTCTGAAACCCTCAGGCTCAGGCAATCCACTCACCTCAGCCTCCCAAAGGTGTGGGATTACAGGTTGAGCCACCGAGCCTGGCTAGTATGGATAGTTTTATGTCCAGTAAATCCCTTATGAGAGCAAAGGCTTTCACACATTCTTCACATTTGTAGGGTGTCTCTCCAGTATGGATTATTTTATGATTCTCTAGATTTGCTGATTAACTATATGTAAGGTCGGAGGTACCAGAGGGCGGGGCGGGCCTCACCTCAACAAGATGGCTCCAACCTGGACCAGGCCGGAACTAAGACCCCAGCTGCAAAGCCAGCCAGAACCTGTTACAGCAATTCTAGCAACCCCGTTCAGTCAATCGCCAGCAGACGCGACAGCTGTCCCAACCAATGATTGCTCTCCCCAGTCCCCCTCACAGCTTTCTCAGCATGCCCTTTATAAACCATCACCCATCTTGCTGGGCGTGACTTCTCCAGCCCACAGCTATATGGACCGGAGAACCTCGCCCGGAATTGCACTAATGAATTTTTCTTGGCTCCTTTGTTGCCGTTTCGCCTGGTCTGGTTTTGTTTACCTTACACTGTACACTTTTCCACATATGTTACAAATATGTGAATTTCCTCTAACACTTGATTTCTTATATTGACTACATTTTGTGGAATGGTTAAAAGTTTTACTATATTCATTATACTTGTGAGACATTTTTGGAATATGGATACTCTGGTGGATAATCAATTTGTAGTGCTGATCAAAGACCTTCCCATATTTGTTACACTTGTATTGACCATGTACAAAAGAACATCCTTTTTGACCTTTACTCTTATTCACACTTTCCCAATCTATCCTTAAAATTTACATCGAGTTGGAGTCTCACTCTGTCACCCAGACTGTAGGGCAGTGGCATTCTTCTGGCCATCATAGCCTTGACCTTCTGGGCTCAGGTGATCCTTCCACCTCAGCCTTCCAAGTAGCTGGAACTACAGGCACATGCCACCATGCCCAGCTAATTTTGTTGTATTTATTGTAGATATGAGGTCTCACCAAGTTATCAGGGCTGGTCTCAAACCCATAGGCTCAGGCAATCCTCTCACCTCGGCCTCCCAAAGTGCTGGGATTATAGGTGTGAACCACCACATCTGACCAGTGTAAATTCTTAAAGCCATATTTTCCATTTGTCACCTTTATGAGTGACCCTTCTGTGCTCTCCTTTGGCAAAAGGTCTTCATTTTTATGAGAATTCACAGTTAAAAACATTGAAAATAGCCATGTAACCCACATACTAGACTCACGAAAAATATGGTACAGATCTAACATAAAATTATAATATGCTAAAAGCAATACCAAGAAGGCAAAATAAAAATTACATGTTCTCACTCATTTAGAAATATATGAACTTAACAAAAAAGTTATTCAGAAGAGGAAGTTCGGTCACTTTCACCACAATAAACTCTTTCACCTCATGTCTTCTTTCATAGGGAGGAAAGAAAACTGCAACGTGAGTCCACATTTCTGGAATTTGGTGATTTACCAAGAATTGGTTTCTTTCTTTTCTCACACAGAGTTAAGAAGAGGTGATAGACTTTGCATGATAGGGTGGGTCTAGTGTTAAAGCAGACACTTGCAGCACTAGAGAGACTACAGTACAATAGACATTTCACAGATATAGTTATTATGAGTTCTTGAAAATAAACATGGTCAAATTATTTAACTGCAAAATGAGATGAAAAATTCCAGAGAAGATACATCATGAGAAGAGGTTTGAAAATCCCCAGAATCTCTATTATAGTGTTCAGTGTCACAATTTTTTTTGAGAAAGCAACTCCATAAAGATTATCACTGGTAGTTCTTTTTTATGTCACAAAATGCCAAGAAAGTATCACAATGCATACAAAGAATCCGAAAAAGATGACTCAATTAAGAAAGAACAGCAACAAAAATTCCAAAATCAACCTTCAAGAGTTGGAGATATAAATATTCCCTGGCAAAGAAATCAAAGTAACCACCTCAACAATTCTTAATAAGGTAAAAAGAACACACATAACCAAAGAAAATCAGCAACAGAAGAATATCAAGGGACAAATAACCTATTAAAAATACAGAATGTCAAGCCGGGCTCAGCGGCTCAGCCTGTAATCCCGTGCCTTTGGGAGGCTGAGGTGAGTGGATTGCCTGAGCCCGCAGGTTCAAGACCCACCTGGGCAGCGAGACCTCATCTCTACAATAAATCGAAAAATCAGCTGGGCGTGGTAGCGCATGCCTGTAATTCTGGCTACTTGGAAGGCTGAGGTGGAAGTATCACTGGAGACCAGCAGGTCGAGGCTGCGGTGGCTGGGAGCGGCCACTGCACTCCAGTCTGGGTGACAGAGTGAGACTCCAATTAAAAAAAAAAAAACAGAATGTCTGGAGGAAAGAACACAAAAATGGTCTGAGAAATTCTAAAACATAATGAAGAAAAAGAGAAAATCAAGAAGTTTAGCAGACTCAAACTAGAATAAATATAAACATACCCACTACGAGGCATGTTAATATCATAATTTGGGGCTGGTTCTGGTGGTTCACACTTGTAATCCCGGCACATTGGGATGAAGATGTGATAGCCTTACCTGAACCAGGGATTTAAGACAAGACTGGGCAACATGGCAAGACTCGTCTTTACAGTACATAAAAAAATTAGCTGGGCATGGGGTGTGTGCCTGTAGTACCAGGTATTTTGAAAGCTTTCTCTCCAGTATGGATCTTTCCATGTTTAACAAGTTGTGAATGAGAGCCAATGACTTTACCACATTCTTAACATTCGTAGGGTTTCTCTCCATTATGTATTCTTCGATGTATAATGAAGTATGAGTAATCTGTAAAGGTTTTGCCACATTCTTCACATTTGTAGAATCTCTATCCAACATGGATGCTCCTATGTCGATAAAGTCCTGAATGAGAGCAATAGGCTTTGCCACATTGTTGACATATATAGGGTTTCTTTCCAGTATGGATCTTTGTATGTTTAGCAAGAACGGAATGAAAGCTAAAGACTGTGTTACGTTTTGTACACCTGTAGGGTTTCTCTCCAGGATGGATCCTCTGCTGTTGAAAGTCTTGAATACAAGTCAAAAGTTTTGTGGCATTCTTCACATTTGTAGGATTTCTTCCCATTAAGTTTGAAAGTTCTGAATGAAAGCAAAAGGCTTTGCCACATTCTTCACAGTGCTGATAAAAGACCTTCCCATATTTGTTACAGTTGTAATGATCATGCACAAAATAACATCCTCCGTACCCTTCACCCTCATTCACACTTCTCCCATCTCTCCCTAAGTGTAAATTCTTAAAGCCACATCTTCCATATGTCACCTTTGTGAGTGACTCTTCTGTGTTCTCCTCTGGCAAAAGGTCATTGTTATGAGAATTCATAGCTAAAAATAATGAAAATTGCCACGTAACCCACATAGTAGACTCAGTGAAGATATAGTACAGATCTAACAAAATTATACTATACTAAAAACAATACCAAGAAGGCAAAATAAAAATTATGTGTTCTCACTCATTTATAAATATATGAACTTAACAGAAAAGTTATTTAGAAGAAGTTTGGTCACTTTCACCCCCATAAACTCTTCCACCTCATGTCTTCTTTCTCAGGGAAGAAATTAAGCAGTGCAACATGAATCCAAAATTCTGGAATGTGGTGATTTATGCAAGAATATGTTTCTTTCTTTTCTCACACAGAGTTAAGAAGAGGTGATATACTTTGCATGATGGGTTCAGTCTGTTGTTAAAGCACACACATACAACACTAGAGAGACTACAGTACCACAGGTATTTCACAGATATAGTAATTATGAGATCTTGAAAGAAAACATGGTCAAACTACTTAACTGCAAGAGGAGATGCAATATTCTAGAGAAGACACATTATGAGAAGTTTGAAAGTCCCTTAGAATCACTAACATAGTGATCAGTGTCGCAATTTATGTAGAGACAGCAGCTCCATACAACTTATGACAGGCAGTCCTTTTTTAAATAAAAAAGGCAATTTTTGGCACATCCTATGCAATATATCCAAATGGAATAATGATATCAGATAAAATTATAGATAGTAATGAAGTTTGTGTAGTCATTATCATGTGTAATCAATACACAATTTAGCTTTTTTTTTTTAAAGACACAGATGAGAGATGCTTAAAGAAAGCAAGATAAAATTGATGGATCATCTATAATGATGCTTCAGTGTGTTCATCAGAAGTTTTCTCAGTACTGACACTTTGCAGATCATAAGGGATTTGGGTTATATAACAAACATGCTGAAAAAAGAAAACTATCAACCAAGAATGTTTGACTTAGCACAACTGTCCTTCAAAATAAAAAAGGACTTTTCAAGAACAAACAAAAGTTAAAAAAGTTAATTACTAGACATCCCATATAGTAGATGCTAAAGGAAGTTATTTTCATTGACTACTATACTGATTCTAAAAAGCATCACAAAATCAAAAGTATAGCATTTTTCAAATGGTGCACAAGGTCAAAAACATTCTGGAATTATCTTTTTGGATGGCAAACCCCTTTTAGTACAGGCTTTCATGCCTATGGGTTCTAGAAATTTATCAGCATCAATGTATTTACTATTGTTGTTGGGAGAGGCACCATCGTGGAAGAAACAGACTTGTGGCAAACAGGTGACTCTTGTACATGCCCACACTATGCTGGATATTCAGCAGTTTCTGTCCCAAAACTGCATGACTCCTGTACTTCACTCTCTCTATTCACACAATCTCACCCCAAGTGACATTATTATAATTTCACTGGATGAGAAAAGTCCTCAAAAATAAACACTTCATCAATTTGGAAGATATAAGCAGAACACAGCAGAAAAAAATAAAACAGACATTAATCCTTGTATTTTCAGTCATGTCAAGAGTTATTCACACATCTGGATTTACTATAAAATTATTCACAAAACTGATAGTTAGAAAAAAACCCAAACACATTTTATCAAACAGAGCAACTTTGAAGACAGATAGTGGGATATTTCTCAGCCTTTAAAAAGCAGAAAATATTGTGGCACCTACAATTAGAATAAATCCAGAGGGCATTATGCTATGTGAAATATGCTAGTAGCAAGAGGCACATGCCACATAATTCTACTTATATATCTAAAGTCATTAAGTTCCTTGAAACAGAAAATACAAGTTTCCCAGGGTCTAGATGAATGCAGAAATGGACAGATGGGAATTCATGTATATCAATTTTTCCGTTTTTTCCAAGATGAAAATATTCCACAAATATGCTGCATTACAATGTGAATATAATTAACAGAACTGACCTGCATACTTAAAGATGTTTCAGATGGTAACTTTTTTTACATGTTTTGAGCACAATTAAAAATAGAAAAATAAGCCGGGCTCGATGGCTCAGCCTGTAATCCCGCGCCTTGGGAGGATTGCCTGAGCCCGCGGGTTCGAGACCCGCCTGCGCAACTTGGCAAGACTTCATCTCTACAATAAATCAAAAAATGAGCCGGGCATGGTAGCACGCGCCTGTAGTTCCAGCTACTCGGAAGGCTGAGGCGGAAGGATCGCCGGAGCCCAGCAGGTCAAGGCTGCGGTGGCCGGGAGCGGCCACTGTACTCCAGTCTGGGAGACAGAGTGAGACTCCAACTCAAAAAAAAAAAGAAAAGAAAAAAGAAAAATGTCAGACTTGGTGGCTCAGCCTGTAATCCCGCGCCTTGGGAGGCTGAGGTGAGAGGATTGCCTGAGCCCGCGGGTTCGAGACCCGCCTGGGCAGGCGAGACCTCATCTCTATAAAATCAAAAATTAGCCGAGTGTGGTAGCGCATGCCTGTAGTTCCAGCTACTCGGAAGGCTGAGACAGAAGGCTTGCCAGAGCCCAGCAGGTAAAGGCTGCGGTGGCCGGGAGCGGCCACTGCATTCCAGTCTGGGCGACCGAGTGAGACTCCAACTCAAAATAATAATAATAATAATAAAATAAAAATAAAAATATGTTATCAATTTAACCATAATTTGTTCATGTCTGAACATAAAGCACATGCTAAAGAAACATAAAAACTGAAAACAAACAAATGGAAGAAAAAAAGAAACTCTAACCCATACAATCCTGAATAAACGTAGTTACACTGTTTGTATGGAATATTTTTAGGTAATTACAATTTCCAACTGTGGTTGGCCATCAACAGCAGCAGACACTCTGAATCATTGACATACAATTACCTTTGTAACATTGCAAAACAAAAATTACACTTTCTCATAAACTTTTATGAGAACAATTTAAAGAATAATGTTTAAATGATACTACTGAGTCTTTGTATTATTCTTTTTTTTTTTTGAGTTGGAGTCTCACTCTATTGCCCAGACTAGAGGGCAGTGGTACGCTCCCGGCCACCGCAGCCTTGACATACTGTGTTCCAGCGATCCTTCTGCTCAGCCTTCCAAGTAGCTGAACTACAGGCACGTGCTGCCATGCCCGGCTGATTTTTTGATTTATTGTAGAAATGAGGTCTCGCCAAGTTACTCAGGTGGGTCTCGAACCTGCGGAGTCAGGCAATTCACTCACTTGGCCTCCCAAAGCACGGGATTACAGGGTGAGCCACCAAGCCTGGCCTCTAATTATTCTTTATTCTGACCTTCCTGAGTTGTTCTGGGCAGTAAATGCCATTCTGTTAAATGTGCATTTTATTAACCATGGTCTCCATAGAGTGGATGGAGCATCATGTGAAATCTTAAACATATATGTTCCCATCCTTCACTAGAATCTGAGGATCTAACCCATTTTCAATGAAAATCTTGAGTATCCACACCGTCTCATGTTCCCCAGCCACAAGAGAACACTTTCAATACTGCAGGTCACACATTCAAAGTGAGAACAGTTCATGGCGACTAGGCAGCATGGATGCTGATAACAGAGGGGGCTCTGGTATGTAGGGAGATGTGTCTTTCAGAGCTCTTGAATATCACAGGAAGAACAAAAATAGTTGTAACAAACTCATTAAGCAGGACCATCACGAGTAGAAGTAGAGGTTTGCAAGTTTTAAAAACGGCAGTCCTTCTGACCTGGCACACATTTACCTGAGAACCAGCCATTTTCTTTCTTTTACACCCTACTATTGAATTTTTTTTTTTTTTTGAGATGGTGTCTCAATCTGTCACTCAGCCTGGAGTGCAGTGGCATGCTCATGACCACTCCAGTGTCCACCTGCTGGCCTCAGGGTTCAGGCAATGTTTCAGCCTCAGCCTACCAAGTAGCTGTAACTATAGGCACATGGTACCATGGCCAGCTAATTTTTAATGTATTGTAGACACTAGGTCTTGCCAAGCTGCCCGGGATGATCTTGAATTCACGGGCTCAGGAAGTCCGCTCGTCTTGGCCTCCCAATATACTGGGATTAGAGACTGAGCCACGGAACCCACTGAGATGACCTGAACAAGTCATATCTACATCTTGAAAATATGGATGGGCTTGGTGGCTCAGCCTGTAATCCCAGCACTTTGAGAGGCTGAGGCGAGAGGATTGCCTGAGCCTGTGGATTCGAGATCCACTCGGGCAACTTGGCAAGACCTCATCTCTACAATAAATCAAAAATTAGCTGGGTGTGATAGTGCATGCCTGTATTTCCAGCTACTTGGAAGGCTGAGGCGGAAGGATCGCCGGAGCCCGGCATGTCGAGGCTGATTTGGCTAGGAGCATGCCACTGCGCTCCAGCCTGGGTGACAGAGTGAGACTCCAATTAATAAAAGAAAGAAAGAAAGAAAGAAAGAAAGAAAGAAAGAAAGAAAGAAAGAAAGAAAGAAAGAAAGAAAGAAAGAAAATTACCTTTACTTATTTTATTTTATTTTTTTTTGAGTTGGAGTCTCACTCTGTCACTCAGACTGGAGGGCAGTGGCCGCTCCCGGCCACCACAACCTCAACCTTCTGGGCTCCAGTGATCCTTCCGTCTCAGCCTTCCAAGTAGTCGGAATTACAGGCATGCACTACCACGCCCGGCTACTTTTTTGATTTATTGTAGAGATGAGGTCTCGCCAAGTTGCCCAGGTGGGTCTCGAACCCACAGGCTCAGTCAATCCACTCATCTCAGCCTCCCAAAGTGTGGGATTACAGGTTGAGCCACCAAGCCTGGCTGCCTTTTCTTATTTTAAAATCAAATTGAATGTACTTATTTTTGGTTAGGGTCTCACTCTGCCACCGAGGCAGAAGTGAAGTGGCACCATCATTACTTACCACAGCCTTGAACCTCTGCACTCATGCAATCCCTCCATTTCAGCCTCCAAAGTACCTGGAGCTACAGACCTTTGCTAATACTCTTGGCTAATTTTATATATATATATTTCTGTGCTGACGTGAGTATGCTATGTTGCAGAGGTTGATCTCAAACTCTTGGACTCAAGCTATCCTCACCTCAGCCTACGTGATGGGATTATGGGCATAAGCTATGACGTGCAGCCAGAATATGCATCTAACATAAGCACAATCCTTCCATGGCTACCACCACACACAGTGAGTGGGGTTCAGAAAAAGTCTACCTTTCTCTGTCTTTTGTCATAGGAGACAGATTCAGATTCAAATACAATAAGCTCTTGCATGGAGTTCGAAGTGTGAGTCTATTCTTTCTTGTCACCAAGAGCCCTTTCTTGCTGCAAACACTGGCAATTTCTGCTACAGCTACAAAACTATGGCCTCACTGGCTTATCTGCCTGACCAAACCCAAGCAGAGCAGGACAGGTGAACTTGTTTCTGTACTCAACTTTCATGAACTTATCTGGCAATCCTCAGCTTGATGATGACTCCATGTTAGAATCATGTGGGAGCTAGCTGGGCACAGTGGCTCATGTCTCTAACTCCACTACTTTTGGAGGCTGAGGTGAGAGGACTGCCTGAACCCGGGGGTTCAAGACCAGTCTGGGAAACTCAGCGAGACATCATTTCTGCAATAAATCAAAAAAAGTATCTGGGCATGGTGGCACAAGCCTGTTGTTCCAGCTACTTGGTAGGTTGAGGTGAAAGGATTCCCAGTGGTCAGCAGATCGAGGCTTCAGTGGCCATGAGTGTCGTACTGCACTCCAGCCTAGGCATGACAGACAAAAAAAAAAAAAAAACAAAGAAAAGCAAAATGTTTAGTTTTAACAAGGAAAAACCAACAGAAATAATAATCATGAACAGTGATCCTTCCACCTCAGCCTTCCAAGTAGCTGGAACTACAGATGTGTGCTACCACGTGAGGCTAACAGATGTTTTCTCTTGTCCTATAAGCCTTCTTCCTGCACCCTTTACTCTGCAGAAGATTTTCAGTTTGATGTCTTCTACTTGTTTATATTTATTTTTATTCATGTAGTCATAAATAAAATTATCACTAAGACCAATATCAATATCAAGGATGATTTTTTTTTTTTTTTGAGTTGGAGTGTCACTCTGTCACCCAGACTGGAGTGCAGTGGCCGCTCCCGGCCACTGCAGCCTCGACGGGCTGGGCTCCAGCGATCCTTCCACCTCAGCCTTCCAAGTAGCTGGAACTACAGGTGCGCACTGCCATGCCCAGCTCATTTTTTGATTTATTGTAGAGATGAGGTCTCACCAAGTTGCCCGGGTGGGTCTAGAACCCGCAAACTCAGGCAATTCACTCACCTCGGCCTCCCAAAGCATTGGGATTGCAGGTTAAGCCACTGAGTCCAGTCTTTTGTTTAAATTCTTGAACTGTATCTAAAACTTTGACATTAGAAAATTTGCATTGGAGGGAATGTCTAAAAATTTATTGAATGTTAAATGACCTTTGTTCAAAATTTGTGCCTTAGATAAGACCATATTGTAGAGGTTTGTCTAAAACTCCTGGACTCAAGTAATCCTCTTACCTCGGCCTCCAAAAATGATAGCATTACTTGCACAAGCTGTGATGTGCAGCCACAATATGCCTTTAACATAAGCACAATCCGTCCCTTGCTACCAACACAACCACAGTCAGAAGGGCCCAGAAAAGGAGAAAAAAAAATCCATCTTTCTGTGTCTTTTTTCACAGGAGACAGAAACAAAAACAATGAGTTCTTGCATGAAGTCAAAAGTGTGAGTTTATTCTTTCCTTCCCCCAGGTGCCCTCCCTTGCTACAAACACTGGCAATTTCTGCTGCAGCAATGAAAATGTGACCCCACTAGCTTACTTGCTTGACCAAATCCAGGCAGAGCAGCATAGGTGACCTCCCATCTGAAATCAACTTTCAGAAACCTAACTAGCAACCCTCAGCTTGATAATGACTCCATGTTATAATCATGTGTTTCTAGCTGGGCACAGTGGCTCATGTCGTAATCACAGTACCTTGGGAGACTGAGGTGAGAGGATTGCCTGAGCCCAGGGGTTTGAGACCAGCCTGGGCAACTTGGCGAGACATCTTTTGTGCAATAAATCTAAAGATTAGATGGACATTGTGGCACATGACTGTATTTCCAGTTACTTAGAAGGATTGCCTGTGGTCAGCAGGTTGAGGCTGCAGTGGCCATGAGTGTCCCACTGAACTCCAGCCTGGGCATGACCTACAAAACAACAAAGAAAACCAAAGTGTATATTTTTAATATGGAAAAACCAATAGAAATAATAATAATTAAACAGCAAAATTCTGTTTGTGAAAACTCTCTGAAGCAGTAGCATCAGAATTCACAGCAACGAGCCATGTACCCTGGACACTTCCCTTCTTTGTACTGACCACATTAACCTTTTACAACACACGGAAGTTTCTGGAGTGTAGGTGTCTTGACCACATCACCTGTTATTCTAGTGGTTTTGTAATATAGAGTAACTCTGTTACCTACCAGTGTGTTTCTCCAGCCCTACTCCTCATTCTTTACCCAAGTAACTGGAAACTGGAGTTAATCCCATCATGATACATTTATTCTTGGTCCATAAAGGGTTATATTCTTATTATTTAACTCAGCATTGAAAATAAGTTATTGAAAATATTAATGGCTTGGCTCGGTGACTCAGCCTGTAATTCCAGCACTTTGGAAGGCCATGGTGAGTGGATCACCTGAGCCCGCGGGTTTGAGAACAGCCTATGCACGTTGGTGAGCACTCCTCTCTACAATAAATCAAAAAAATTAGCTGGGCATCACAGCGCATGCCTGTAATTCCAGCTACTTGGAAGGCTGAGGTGGAAGGATCGCTGGAGCCCAGCAGGTCAATGCTGGGGTGGCTGTGAGTGTGTCACTGCACTCCAACCTGGGTAATAGTGAGACTCCAACACACACACACAAAAGTATTATCTTGCTTCTTCATATAACATCACTCAATCCACTCAGACCTTCAGCTAAGAAAAATAAACATATTGTATTCAAATGATGGTATAAAATTCTTATATACTTGTACAAACTGAAACTAAATGGCAGGAAGATTTCATAAAGAAAAGGGAAGCAGCTCAGGGAAGCAGGCTTTTTCACCCACAGTCCACAAGCAACTGCACAGTCAGTAGGTTCATTATGTTCCCAAGCTTGGGGCTCACTCTTGCTGTGAGAAGCAGCCCAGGAGGGCTCACTACCAGGCAGTGACCAAGGGAAACCTGACCACCTGAGAGTTTAATTCTGGGACCTCCACACGCTCTACTGTCCCCTCCTCACAGCGTGGTGTTCCTCCATCTTCCAGGGTCTCAATTCTCACCAGGGACCAAACACTCATCTGAAGTAGTTTACAATTTTGACCTGTGACGTCTTTTTTCTGACCCCAAATGTGTAAAGTTTGCTGGACACCAGTCTCTAACACCAATTGTTTGTTCAACAATTCAATTCTGTCACCACCCAGAAGCCCTGGGGTGAGGGCATGAGGCAGGGAGTCCAAAACCAGTCTGAATCCTAGGGAGCCATCACAGGAGAAGCCTGAGGTGTCCCAATGGCAACCATGTCCCAGGCTGCACACACCCTTAGCTCTGGGATCAGTTTTCTGTATGGGTGTCTTTAATGTTAGAACAGGGGTGCCACAGAGAAAACATGAGGACTCCAGGGACCAGGGTTCATGGGGCTCTGCGCTGTGAGAGCCAGATGAACTCAGTAGAGAAGATGATCTTGTCTGTAGGCACCCACCAACTTGGAGACTCTCTTAATGGTAGATATCCTGGTTCTCCCCAGCCCACCATCTCAGCTCTAGAATATCATGGAGCAGGCTGCACACAGTGGCTCACACCTATAATCCCAGCACTTTGGAATGCTGAAGTGAGAGGGCTGCCTGATCCCATGGGTTGGAGACCAGCCTGGAACATTTGGTGAGACCTTATCTCTACAATAAATGAAAAATGAGGCCAAGCACAGTGGCTCAGACCTATAATCCCAGCACTTTGGGTGGCCCAGATGGGAGGATTGCCTGAGTACACAGGTTCGAGATGAGGCTGGGCAACTTGGTGAGAACTCATCTTTACAATAAATCAAAAAATTAACTGAGCATGGTGTCATGTGCCTGTAGCTCCAGCTACTTGGAAGGCTGAGGCGGAAGGATTACCTAAGCCCAGCAGGTCGAGGCTGTGGTGACTGGGAGCAGACCACTGCCTTCCAGCCTGGGTGACAGAGTGTCTACGATTCTAAATAAATAAATAAACAAACAAATAAATAAATAGAGTAAGATTCCAACTTTATAAAATGTGGCAAGACCTCTTAATTAGTAGCTTTCCTCACCCAATCTCACCTGACTGGACTAATGCCAAAACTGAGGCACAACTGCAGGTGGGAGCTTCCACTGATTGCAGGGAAGCAGGTTGTTTTCCGGGTACTGGAGGCTCATGTGTGGCCAGCATACCCCTGTTTCAGAACAGACCATGGCTGCTTGGTGATTTCTTTCTTTAACTTTGTTCCTAATCCTCCCCATGCATCTGGAGATCAGGAGTCAATGGTTTTCATTGCACAGCTTTGAACAAGGATGCTGGGCTCCTGTCTTATCCTAGGTTCCATGTGAGATTAGAAACACAGGACAACCTCACCTTGCTATCCCACTGGGCCTTTCACACCAGTGCCTGCCCAGTCCACAGTAAATGTTGAGATACCCTTCTCCCTTATGGTGAAACCTGCATATTAACTTTCTTATGAGAAAGTGACCCACATGGCTCAGAAAAAGTCAGGACAGCACCCAGCAAGGAGCCCCAAAGCTCCATATAGCTCCTCAGTCCTATGAAATCAGTGTCAACAAGGAAACTGGACACTTGGAGACCTCTGGACAGGAGGGTGAGTATGACATCATCAAAGCCTCAGCCTGTCAGTAGTAGGTCTTTGTCCACATGCTGGCTGATCTGCCTTCCTTAAAGGGCACAAGTCTTACACACAGAGGGCCCAACCTGGCCTCACCTGACATCTAGGAGAGGATGTGCACTAGGGATACCTAGGATGATCATGCAGTGAACATGTGGTCCTGACCAAAACTAGGATTTGGCCCAAGGTAGGGTGAGAACCCTTGGCATAGTATATGGGTACCTGAGGCCCACTCATGTCCAGCTGGTCCTGACCAGTGATGTCACCAGACTTGAAAAGCAACCAGCCACCTCGACTAGGGTGGGCAGAAACCCAAAGACCAGCCATCCACCTTATCCACTCAAGGAGGCAATGATGGTTGGACTCCCATGTCCTGAGTGGTCGTTAACTGACCACCAATGAGGTAGAAGTCTGAGACCAAGCAGATGGCACTGGGGTCATGATTTCAGGGTACAATACTTGCTCCAGATTATACGAATGGTGAAAATTGGACAAATGAGGGCCCAGGAGACCAGATCCCTAGGTCTGCCATCCTTGGTGAGTTCCTTTCATGACAAGAAATAGGATATGTGTCCTCACTTTGTGCAAGGATGCTCCAAGGTGGGGACCAGAGCTGCATAATGGGGAGGAGCTCCCGGCTATGCAGGAACAGGCCTTATCTGGATCCCACAGTCTGTAGTCTGTCTCCTTTTTTTCATCTGGCTGCTTGGGATTCTCTTTTGTAATTTTTTTATTTGGAGTCTCATTCAGTCCCCCAGGCTGAAGTGCAGCTCATGGCCACCCCAGAGTCAACCTGCTGGGCTCCCACAATCCTTTTTTTTTTTTTTAAGTTGGAGTCTCACTCTGTCACCCAGACTGGAGTGCAGTGGCCGCTCCCGGCCACCGCAGACTCGACCTGCTGGGCTCTGGCGATCCTTCCACCTCAGCCTTCCGAGTAGCCGGAATTACAGGCATGCGCTACCATGCCCAGCTCATTTTTTGATTTATTGTAGAGATGAGGTCTTGCTGCCCATGTGGGTCTCGAACCCACGGGCTCAGGTAATCCACTCATCTCAGCCTCCCAAAGGCACGGGATTACAGGCTGAGCCACCGAGCCCGGCTGCTTCCGCAATCCTTCTGCTTCAGCCTTCCAAGTAGCCAGAACTACAGACATGCGCTAAGATGCCTGGCTAATTTTTTATTTTTCTTGAAGATATGATGTCTCACCAAGTTGCCTGGACTGGTCTCGAACCCATGGGCTCTGGCATTTTTTGTTGAATCTGCAGTTACTGAAAACCATCCCATTTATTTTTCTTATCTCATTTTGCTTTCAGAAGAAAAAAAAAAGAAACTCCTTTTATCAAATAAATTCTCAGCAACCCCTTCAGCAACCTGCTGGGTGGACAAGCACAGTGCTGTCTTTGTACATTACAGCGTCCAGTTCTCGCCAAACTCATAGAGATGAGTTCTTACAATAGTGAATATCCAGATTTCTCCCAATGGATGGAGATGATTTCTTAGATCTGGCTCATTAATGGCATCATTCAGGTCACCAACGTTGTCCTTTGGGAGTTCTAGAGAATATGTCAATGGGAGACTGTTTTAGAAGCTTATCTGCTCCAGGGTCATTGAGCGCATACAAGAGTCTTTAATTTTTTTTAAGTTGGAGTCTTATTCTGTCCTCCAGGATGTGAGAAGACCGTAATAGAGCATACCATAGACTTAGGTTAGGAGCATGCTATAACCCAATAAATATGTAATCGGCTTGTGAACAATAGCACAGCCAATTTTAGTTTTCTGTCTTAAAACATATAACTGTTTAAAGTTCCAGTTATGGGAAAAACTGCAAAGCTCCCGTTATTCTTCCCTTGTCTCACTTTCCCCTTAGCAACAACCAATCAGGTGCCAGGGAGAAATCACCTAAGTTTCCAGATGTCTCTGCAACTTCCCTAGCTGGTGGGCCAAGGTCAGCCCGAGTCAGGCTAGCCAATCCTCCATGATTAAGCTGGCCACCAGAGGTTACTACCCAATTAAATGGTAACAAAACTGGAAAGTCCCCCAAACTCTTTCTCCCTTTGTGTAAAAGTATAAAAGGCATCTGCTTAAGGGAATCAGAGCCTCTGAATGTACTCCGCTGTGTCGGTTGTCGACAGAGGTCCAGGCTTGAGCTTGCAAATAAAGACCCTCTTGAACTTTCATCGGAATTGGCTCTTGGTGGCCTCTCAGATTGAACTTTCGGCCACTACAGATGGAGTACAGTGGCACACTCTGGGTCACTGCAGTCTTGTCCTCCTGGTCTCAGGCGATCTTTCTGCCTTAGCCTTCCAAGTAGCCAGAACTACAGCCATGTGCTACCACACTCGGCTAATTTTTTTTATTTATTGTAGAGGCGAAGTCTTGCCAAGTTTCCCTGGCCGGTTTTGAGCCCCCAGCTCAGGCAATCCACTTGCCTTGGCCTCCCAAAGTGCTGGGTCTACAGGCTGACACCAAGCCTGGCCTAGGGTCTTTAATATTGTGATATGTAAGGAGATCATCTGGGTTCGTGGACTTCTCGCATTTGTGTATTTCTCTTTTCTCTTACACTCTTCCTCTTTATTTTTTGAGTTAGAATCTCACTTTGTCACCCAGATTGGATTGCAGTGGCCACTCCCGGACACCGCAGCCTCGACCTGCTGGGCTCCAGCGATCCTTCCGCCTCAGCCTTCCAAGTAGCTGGAACTACAAGCATGCGCTACCACACCCGGCTAGTTTTTATTTATTGTAGAGATGAGGTCTTGCCAAGTTGTCCAGGTGGGTCTCAAACCGGCAGGCTCTGGCAATCCACTTGCCTCGGTCTCCCAAAGTGCTGGGATTACAGGCTGAGCCACCGAGCTGGGCCCCTCTTTTTTTTAAAGAAGGATTTATTGAAGACAGTAAACCTCCCACAGTGGGAGAGGACCTGAAGGGTTTACCAAACACTCTCCTTTTATCCAGGAGCATGGGGTGGCATATTTCCATTTGTTTATTCGTGTATTTATTCCTTTTTACTTTTTACTCTTTTTTCAGGGGGCTTGTTTCTTTGGTACTTGGGTGTGGCAATGGCAGTTTGTCCAACATGTCACTGGTGAACGCGGATTTCCTCAGCAGGGCAAAAAATGTGAACTCCCCTTGAAACTACTCACAGGGTCCCTTGAAGCATTTTGCTGCCTCCACTGACTGGGACGGTGTCCTGCAGCCCAGCGATCAAGCCACCAGGCCTCATTCTTGTACCACAGTTCCCAGCATGCTCCACGAATTACGCCACATCCTGCTCCTCCTCCCAACTTCCGGTGCAGGGAGGCAACTCAACCTCAAAATGCTACGAGCAAAAACGTGCTTTTCTTTTTTCTTGCCTCCTTCAGCATCGTCGAATGGCATCTGCTGTCATTCAAGATCAGAATGGTGGCCTGTAGCCAAGATTAGGTGGTGGCCTGTAGCCTTATCTAATCGGGGAATGCTACTTCAGAAACTGCCCAATCAGAAAGGAGCTCAAAGTGTGGGGGTGGCTTCTGGGCTCTGACCGGGCTTTTTGTTTTCTGGGCGTGCGGAAGTGCTGGATCATCTTGGAAAGAGCCACATATCTTTGCTTCTCCCCTTTTCACCCTGTGAAATGCAGGTCTGAGGAGTCAGTAGGGAGGACGCTGGGACATCCAGAAGCCAGGAGATGGTGAGTATCAGTGTGAGTGCGAGACCGAGAGGCAGGATGGACCCGGATGGCCCGGCTGTGGCAGACTGGCCTCCTCCTCAGTTTTGATCTTGGACTTGTTCCCGCCGGCGGCTCGGTCCCGGTCCCCTATGCATAGGGTGGGTCTGGTCCGGTCCCCAGGGTCTTGTCCCCATGATGACCTCTTCCCACTGGAGGCCTCACCAGGCAATCCCGTGCTCCGGATGTGGGACTCAGGAGTGTCCTTGGGGGTCTGACCAGCATGTGGGCCCCTGGGGGACTGGGCTATTGTCCTGGAACTGTCCCTCTCGACTCCTAGAAGGTAAACGGATGCTCCAGCACAGTGTTAAGGAGTTCCCTTGGCCAACAGTGGATCGTGAATCCCTAAGCCCCAATCAGAATTTGTGGTCTGGGTTCTCTGGAGGACCTGGGGATAAAGGATTGGAGAAGGGGCAAGGGGAAGTCAGCCGGGGGGCAGGTGCTGGTGAGTGACAGCCCCGCAGTCGCCTGATCTGTTTAATATCCAGCTGGAAATCCCTAGGGCAAGTCATCAGGGTCATTGGGAGTTTGTCACAAGGTCAAAACCTGGTTTTGCCTGGTGGGACAGCCAAAGTCAAGAAAAGGATTTGGAGCAGGGACTGTGAGTTTATTTAGAGAACCGTTAAAACCGAGAAGATGAGGGACCTGCGTCCTGAAGACCCCTCTTGGGTTGTGTATGCTTGTTTTTGGTTTTTATCCAGGTCAGTTGTGGGAGAGAGAGAAAGGAGAGGATTGCTTGAGTCCAAAAATTTGAGGCTAACCTGGACAACATGGCACATCCATGTAACTATAAAAGCTGAAACAATGTAGCCAAGAGTGGTCACATATACCTGTAGTGTCAGATTCTTGGGAGACCAAGATGGAAGAATCGGTTGAGCTCAGGAGGTCAAAATTGTGATAAGCTGTGTGGAGATTCTTCACTTCTTCCTGGGTTTTGGAGTGAGACTCAGACTCATAAAATACATTTAATTTAATTAAAAAAATAAAGGCATATCTTCAACATGTAGATGTGACTTGTCCAGATACTCTCACCTGGAAAGAAATGCTGGAGGAAGTTGAGGCAAAAATGGCTGGTTCTCAGGTAACGAATTCCAGGTCAGGTACTATGTCTCTTTTCCTCCTGGAATGTCATGATTGTAGAGCATGCAAGCCTCGATTGGTACTCTTCCTTTTTTTATAATTTGAGTCTCACACTGTCATCCAGTCTAGAGTGCAGCGGCACATCCAGCCCCTGCAGCCTGGACCTATTGGGCTCAGGTGATCCTTCCTCCTCAACCTTTCAAGTAGCTGGAACTACAAGCACACACCACCATGCTCAGCTAAGTTTTTGATTTATTGTAGAGATGAGGTATTGTCAAGTTGTCCAAGCTGTTCTCGAACCTATGGGCTCAGGCAATCCTTTCACCTCTGTCTCCCAAATTTTGGGATTATAGGGGTAAACCACCATGCTCAGCCTCCATATATGTCTTATTCTACTTTAAAACTGTGTATTCCCTTGATTTTTCAGTCTTTATTTTTAAGATGTGGGGAACAATTCAGGGCTATGTATCCAAATGTCCCTTTTGCAGGTTCGCTTGTTGATGAGGTATGCCCCACACTCCCCCAGCAGTATTCCACTCAGTCTTTTTTTAAAGTCACTATCACACTACTTTAACTTTTTCAAGTTCTTATTATGTATATTAGCATCTTTCAAACTTTTTATGGATTTCCAATTTATATATTGTTTGCAAAACTTTTTTTTCTTCAGAACACAAACATCTGGTATGTACATCAGTGTCAAGCTCAATTGATAAACTGATTAGAGGATTATTGACTTAATGATACCATATAATATTTCTTCCCAAACATGTGTTTTCATTATTTCTACTGTTATCATGTGTTTAGAAATATTTTACACTTCTTTATAATTTGATCTTTAAATGTAAATTTTTTTGTAAATTTCAAAATATCTTTTTAATTTATTAATAAGATTATATGTCTTTCTCATTGATTTTATTATTTATTTATTTATTGAGTTGGAATCTCACTCTGTCGCCCCGACTGGTGTGCAGTGGCCGTTCCTGGCCACCGTAGCCTCGACCTGCTGGACTCCCACGATCCTTCTGCCTCAGCCTTCCAAGTAGCTGGAACTACAGGCACGCACTACCACACCTGGCTAATTTTTGATTTATTGTGGAGATGAGGTCTCGCCAAGTTGCCCAGGTGGTCTCGAACCTGTGGGCTCAGGGAATCCACTCACCTCAGCCTCCCAAAGGTGCAGGATTACAGGCTGGGCCACCGAACCTGGCTCCTCATTGATTTTATTAATGTAGATAGTTGTATTGATGGATTCCTAAATGCTGAATCTCCTAAGCATCCCTGACATAAAGGGAGCTTGATCATGATGTAATATTGCAAAATGCTGGTACAGTATTTCTAATAGTTTTTACTTTCTATTCAAATTTGATTTTTGTATGAAGAAATAACTTGAAGTCCTTAGTATGGTATAGAAATTGTGTGTTGATATTTTCCTCATCCAGGGACACCGGTTTTCTGTGGTCTTCTCTTTCTCTTTTTCTATTATTTTTATTTTAAAATGTTGGTTATGGCCGGTTTGGTGCCTCAGCCTGTAATCCCAAGACTTTGGGAGGGTGAGTGGTTTCTTTGCATTTTCACACACATTGCTGGTATTGATGGGAAAAGGTAGAAATGATTCCTGTCCTCGCTGAGGTGAGGTGGACCGTTGTCATGGGAATAATGCAAGATTGCAAAGGAGAAAGTAGAAAGAAGTAAAGTTTATTTACCACCTTTCACAGATTGGAAAGGGGCAGACAGAGGCAAGTGAGGCGTGAAAGGCCAAGAATTGGGGTTTTTAAAGGATTTTGGGGAAAGGGGGTTTAAGACCACAGGAATGTCCAGGGCCCTGGGTCTTTGATGTAGCCTGTAGTCACATGAGTTTTATATTTTGCCAGTTGCCAGACATTAGCATCTCATGCCCTCAGGTGATGGGCTAGATGGGAGGAGTCAAGGAGAAGGTGTTTTCCAACAGGAGACTTGTGAGATATTTGCAATCCACAAACTTCTTGACCAAAAACTGGTCTTATTACAATTTCTATGGCTTCAGCCAGCCAAGAGATGATCTTTGATTCCCCCTTGATGAGCAACCTGTAAGTTTCCTAGAGATTAATATGTAAACATTGAGTTGAAATGTTGGGCTTTTGGGTTGCTCAGGTTTTGCATCTGATACATATTTATTGAGGAGAATGAGGAAGGCTGCAACTTTACTTGCAGAAAAATGTAATCTTAAGATGTCTGAAATCCTCCTAAAACCTGACTATTGGAAATTAACTATGTCTAGCGTGTGCTTGATTCAAAGCGTGTCAGTCTAAGGAAAAATGGCTATGCTAAGGCAAAATGTGAACTAAGTTTATTCTAAGTTTCTTAGAGTCCCTATTTTCATTCTGGATTAAATTTCACTTGAGAAAGGAATAAAAAGATCCCAAATTATAAAATATCTCACCTAGTGAGAAGGTGTAAGAACCCACATGAGGCCTCTTAGGCACACGGGAGAGCAAGTTCAGTGTCTCCTGAGAGTCTAGTTATCAGGCACTTCAGTTAGCAGGACTCCGAAAGAGGACATCCCAAGTCATAGGATGGCCTGACTTGATTCAGGCTTATCTGTGTGTCAGTGCCTGTCCTACCTGGGTTTATACCCTTTAAAAAAATGCATCCATTTATTTCAGCTCATGTTGTTCACTAATCATAAAGTGCATTTTATCAATAGGGGTTGAAAAGTTTTTTAAAAATTTCAGGCATGATATAGACAGATATCTGGAAAAAAGTAAAAATCTAAGACTGGATTCAGTGGCTCCTGTCTATAATCCCAGCAATTTGAGAGGCTGAGGTGAGAGGACTGATGGAGCCACAGGTTGTAGACTGGTCCAGGTAACTTGGCGAGATGTTATTTCTACAATAAATAAAAAAAAATTAGCCAGGTTCCAGGTGACAACTAGAATTATGTAATAAGATAAATTGTAACAGAAATATTATCTCTTTTTTTTTGAGTTTGAGTCTCACTCTGTCACCCAGACTGGAGTGCAGTGGTCGCTCCCGGCCACCGCAGCCTTCACCTGCTGGGCTCGGGCTTTCTTTCCGCCTCAGCCTTCCAAGTAGCTGGAATTACAGACGCATACTATCATGCCCGGCTAGTTTTTTTTTTTTTTTTTATTGTACAGATTAGGTCTCACCAAGTTGCCCAGGCAGGTCTCGAACCCATGGGCTCAGGCAATCCACTCACCTCAGCCTCCCAAGGTGGAGGATTACAGGCGGAGCCACCGAGCCTGGCAGAAATATTCTCTACATTAAGTACATTAAGTCTGAGGAAAAAAAGAATGAAATAAATTCCACTCAGCCAGTCTACACTCTATTTTTGTGAATGATATAGCATAAATTTGGGCATCAATACAGGCATGTACAGTTTTGAGTGCTATATTTACATCACACAGAATAAGTTGCATATGCTTCTCAGAGGGAAAATTCACACTAGGTTGGAAGGTCCTCATCAAGTTTTAATGTGTAGAACAATGAACTGAATATGTTCTTAAAATACAAAATCCAATTCAGGAGATTTGGAATTTGCCTGTTTCAGCATCTTTTTTTTTCAATTGGGGGGCCTCATTCTTTTACCCATGCTGGGGTGCAGTGGCATATTCACAGTTCACTGCAGCCTCGATCTCCTGACCTGAAGGATGTGTTGTCTATAGACTCCCAAGTAGCTGAGACAAATTGGTGTCAGGTGCCAATGCACATAGGTGCAACACCACATCCATGCTGAGATATTATAGACCAAAAAAAGGTATATTTTAATATCAATCTAATAATAAAGAAACATCTTAGGCTGAAATTCACGTACAGGTATCTCCCAGGGTGTGTGATCACAAAAAGTTTGTTTCTATTGTTTGTTTTCAGCATCCTAAAGAGCAAATCTCAGCTGAGCTTGGTGGCTCAGCCTGTAATCCCGAGCTTTGGGAGGCTGAGGTGAGTAGATTGCCTGAGCCCACGGGTTCAAGTCCCACCTGGGAAACTTAGTGAGACTTCATCTCCACAATAAATAAATAAATAAAAAATTAGCCAGGTGTGGTAGCATGCACCTGTAGTTCCAGCTACTTGGAAG
>NW_007257586.1:91192-91740 GCF_000164805.1 Carlito syrichta
CCCCACCACATTCCGGTGCTGGGGGAAACCCCAACATTCTCTTGCTTCATGCAGCCCGTGTTTGATCGCATGTTCTGTCACTCGAGACCAGAGGGCCGGAAGTTTTATCCAATCAAATGTTGCTGGGGTTTGAACTGGCCAATCAGACAGGAACCGGAAGTGAGGGGGTCGTTTCCGGTTCTAACCCGGTCTCAGTCACCTGCTCATGCGCACAAAGCTGGTTTGTCCCCGCTGCTCTTCTTCTACATCAGCCTCGCGTCAGCCTGTGTTTCCCTGTAACATGCAGGTCCTGGGAGATTCGTAGGAAGGACCCTGAGACACTCGGAAGGCCGGAAATGGAGGGTGTGCCGCCTCCCCGTCAGCTCTGAGCCTGGATCCCTCCCCGTCAGTGGCTCGGTCTGGTCCCCTCGTTGTAGGTGGGCCTGAGCCATGATCCTGGGGTCTTGACCCCGCAACGACTTGGCCTGTTCAATGCTCTCTGTGCACCTTCCCACCTCCCAGTGTGCGGGACCCGGGAGGGTCAGGGGGAGGATTCGACCTGCATGGGG
>NW_007257586.1:91760-95719 GCF_000164805.1 Carlito syrichta
GGAGTAGCCACTGTACTCCAGTCTGGGTGACAGAGTGAGACTCCAACTCAAAAAAAACCCCAAAAAACTCTCTTCTAATAATTCTTTATTCAGACATTTTTGTGTTCTGGGCAGTAACTGCCATCCTGTGTAAATGTGCATGCTATTAACCGTGTTCTCCATGGAGCTAATGAAGCATCTTGTGAAATCTTAATCATACCTATTCTCATCCTTTTCTCATATCTGAGGATCTACCCATTTCTGATGGGATGCTTGGATATCCATACCATTCCATGTTCCCCTACCACAGGGGAACATTTTTAATACTACAGGTCATATATCCATGGTGAGAACAGTTTATGGCAACTAGGCAGCATGGATGCTGAGAACAGTGGGACCTCTGGTATATAGGGAGACAAGTTCTTCAAAGCCCTTGAATATCAGGAAGAAGAAAAATAGATGAAAAATACTCATTAGGCAAGACCATCACAAGTAGCAGTGAGGTTTATAAACTTTAAAAAAAGTCTTTCTGATCTGGAACACATTTACCTGAGAACCAGGCATTTTTTCCTTTTCTTCCAACTTCTCTGGGATTTCTTTTCTTTTCTTTTTTTGAGTCAGAGTTTCACTCCTTCATCCAGGTTGGGGTATACTGGCATGCTCATGGCCACCCCAGCAATGACCTGCTGGGCTCAGGCAATACTTCTGTCTCAGCCTTCCAAGTAGCTGTTACTACAGGCTGAACTATGCTTGTCCAATTTTTAATGTATTGTAGAGAACAGGTCTTGCTAAATTGCCCAGGTTGGTCTTGAACCCGTGGGCTCAGGCAGTCCCCTTACCTTGGCCTCCCAAAGTGCTCAGATTACAGCCTGAGCCACCCAGGCCTGCCCTCTGGGATTTCTTTTTTGTTGTTGCTGAGTTGGAGTCTCACTCTATTGCCCAGACTGGAGTGCAGTGGCCACTCCCAGACACCTGGGCTCCAGCGATCCTTCCACCTCAGCCTTCTGAGTAGCCAGAATTACAGGTGCACACTACCACGCCCGGCTGATTTTTGATTTATTGTAGAGATGAGGTCTTGCCAATTTGCCCAGGCTGTTCTCGAACCCGCAGGCTTAGGCAATCTCACCTCAGCCTCCAAAAGACGCGGGATTACAGGCTGAGCCACCGAGCCCAGCTTGGAATTTCTTTTCAGGTGAGATGATCTGGACAAGTCACACCTACATGTTGAAAATATGCCTTTATGTATTTTAAAATTAAATTGAAAGTAGTTATTTTTTGTTAGAGTCTCATTCTGCCACCCAGGCAAGTCTCAAACCCACGGGCTCAGGCAGTCCACTCACCTCAGCCTTCCAAACCGCGGGATTACAGGCTGAGCCACTGAGCCCAACTGTCTTCAATTATTTTTATAGCGACATGAATATGCTATGTTGTAGAGGTTGGTCTCAAACTCCTGGGCTCAAGCAATCCTCTCACTTCTATCTCGCTAAGTGATAGGATTCCTGGCATAAGCTATGATGTACAGCCAGAATATGCCTTTAACATAAGCACAATCCTTTCCTTATTCCACCACACCCACAAGCAGGAGGGTCCAGAAAAGGTGCAAAAGTCTACCTTTCTCTGTCTTTTGTCACAGGAGACAGATTCAAAAACAATGAACTCCTACAAGGAGTGCAAAGTGTGAGTTAATTCTTTTCTTCCCACAAGTGCCCTCTCTTGGCAGAAACACTGGCAATTTCTGCTACAGCAATGAATATATGATCCCACAGCTTACCTGCCTGACCAAACCCAAGCAGAGCAGAACAGGTGACCTCCCTTCTGAACTCAGTTTTCACGAACATATCTGGCCACCCTCAGCTAGACAATGTCTCCATGTTAGAATCATGTGGGGGATAGCTGGGTGTTATGGCTCTTGCCTGTAATTCCAGTACTTTTGGGGACTGCAGGAAGAGAGCCATAACACACAGCTATCCCCCTTAGCCCAGGGGTTCCAGACCAGCCTGGGTAACTTGGCACAACCTCATTTCAGCTATAAATCAAGCAATTAGCTGGACATGGTGGCACATGCCTTAAGTTTGAGGTGAAAGTATTGCCTGTGGCCAGCAGGTCAAGGCTGCAGTGGCTATGAGTGTCTCACTGCACTCCAGCCTGGGCACAACAGACAAAGAAAACCACTATGGTTATTTTTAACAAGGGCAAACCCACAGAAATATTAATAGTGAAACAGCAACAATTCTGTCTGTGAATGCTCTTAAGAGTAGCATCAGAGCACACAACAACAAAAAGTCATATACCATGGACATCTCCCTTCTTTGTACTGATCATGTGATGGTGATTCAACCATTTACCCTTTTACAACAGATGGAAGTTTCTAGAGTGGAGGAACATTGACCACTTGATGTGTTTTTTTTTAGTGGCTTTGCAAAACAGTGGTAAACCTGTTATCTATCAGTGTGTTTCTGTAGACCCACTATCGTTATTTTCCCAAGCAACAGTAAACTGGAGGTAATCCCATATGGCTAAATTCATTCTTGGTCCATGGAGAATTATATTCTTATTACAAAACAGCATTAAAGAATAATTTATTGAAAGCATTATCAGCAGTGTCAGGAGACCGTGGTGAGCAGATTACCTAAGCCCATGGGTTCAAGACCAGCCTAGGCACCTTGGCTACCTCTCCTCTCTACAATAAAAAATAAAAATAAAAAAAATTAGCTGGGTGTGGTACTGCATACCTGTAGTTCCAGCTACTTGGAAGACTGAGGTGGAAGGATTACTGGAGCCCAGCAGGTTGATGCCTGGGTAGCCGTGAGTGTGCCAATGCACCCCAGCTTGAGCGACGGAGTGAGATTGACCAAAGAAGCAAAAAATGTAATGGATGTTTTCATACACCTGTGAAATTAGATAATCTACCACACTTTTGATGGAAATGTATTGATTTCCACAGCCATAATGAGAGAAATTTTCCCTCAACGTTGTGATGTAACCTTGGGGGGGGGGATAGAGGAGGTATAGGGGTAGTACCCTAGATCCTCCCCCTGTGGGCCCAGCACCTGGCTCAGATCCTCCCCACGACTCTTTCAGGTCCCAAACACGTAGTGAGTGGGCTTGGACGCAGAGGGTTCAGCTGGTGATGTCGCGGAGGGGACAAGTCCCCAGGGTCCCAGCCTAGTCTCACCTACACCGAGGGCACCAGGCCCAGCTGCCGGTGGGGAGGGGTCCACTGTCGGAGCTGAGGGGGAGGCCGGTCCCGCCACAGCCGAATCATCCAAGTCCATCCACTCCCCCTCTCGAGACAATCCCGTCATACTCCTCTTCTCCCAGCTTCCGAATATCCCGGCATCCTCGCCAAGGACTCCCACGTCCTGCAGGTCACTGAGTGACAAGTTGAAGGGAAGACATGGGGGTGCCGGAGTGCTGGACACTGCAGCGAGGACAACCCAGCTCTGTGCGCAGGCTCAGGAGACGAAGGGCAGCCTGGGCAGAAGGGTTGGGGAAGGAGGCTTGTGGGACCCTTCAGGGCATGATGGGAGTTTTCGTCGCTCCTGGTTGGTGGGTGGCTGGAATGCAGGTCGACACTGCCTCTCCCGGGACATGCTGGGATTGTAGTCCTGCAGCTCTGTGACCCACCGACTGGGAGCCATGTAGACGCCAATGTTCCCAGCAAGCCCTGCAGGGGACCCAGGAACCCACACCTCCCCACCACATTCCGGTGCTGGGGGAAACCCCAACATTCTCTTGCTTCATGCAGCCCGTGTTTGATCGCATGTTCTGTCACTCGAGACCAGAGGGCCGGAAGTTTTATCCAATCAAATGTTGCTGGGGTTTGAACTGGCCAATCAGACAGGAACCGGAAGTGAGGGGGTCGTTTCCGGTTCTAACCCGGTCTCAGTCACCTGCTCATGCGCACAAAGCTGGTTTGTCCCCGCCCCATGCACAACAGCTGCCGGGTTCAACCTGCTCTTGCTGGATCTGAGCAACCT
>NW_007257586.1:95739-98401 GCF_000164805.1 Carlito syrichta
GGGGGGGGGGGAGGGGGAGGGGGAGGGAGTGTGTTATCCTGGCCCAGTCCCTTTCTCCTCCCCAGAGTTAAACGCAGGCTCTGTCAGAGTATTAAGGAGTCCTCTTGGGCCAACAGTGGGTTGTGAGTCCAGAAACCCCAACCAGGACTCGTGGTGTGGGCATCCTGGAGGGTCTGGGAGGAAAAGCTTTGAGATGGGGCAAGGGAAGTCGGACATGGGCAGGTGCTTTTGGGTGACAGCCCCGCAGTCGCTTTATCTGAATTATCTAGGAGGAAATCTTCAGGGTCTGTCATCAGGGTTACGGGTTATTTTGGTCACCAAGTCTAAACCTGGTTCTTTCGAGATAAGGAGTTGAAACAGGACGTGTGACTTTATTTAATAGGGACATTGAAACCAAGGAAATGAGAGGAGGGAGTCCTAAAGACCCTCTCCTGGATCCTGTGTGCTTGTTTACATTTTTATCCAGGATGTGGGGCAGAGGGGGGCCGAGATCAAGAAGTACCTACATTGGTGTCCAAATTTTTGCTGTGTCATTCACAAAAATAGAGTGTCTACACTGGCTGAATGGATTTTACTTCATCTTTTTTCTCACACAATTCATTAGAAGATATTTCTGTGTTACAAATTATCTTACTGCATAATTATAGCTGTCATATCTGCCGTACCCTATTGTCTTCATTTTTGCTTTACCTAGAGGCCATGGTCACTTGGTAAATATGTGTTGTTGTTTTCAGGGGCTGTTTACATTCAAGGATGTGACCATAGAATTCTCTCCAGAGGAGTGGGAATACCTGGACCCTTCTCAGCAAAGATTGTACAGGACCGTGATGTTAGAAAACCACAGAAACCTGGTTTTCCTGGGTGAGGTAGCTCTCAACACACAATTTCTATTTCATACTTAGGATTTTATGTCCTTCCTTTGTAGAAAGTTTTCTGAGAATTTCTTCTTTGTATGAATGAGCTTCAGATTCCTGCTATCAAAGAAAAGTTGATGATATGTTAGCATAGAAAAGCGGAAATTAAAAGATGTTTCATTTTGACCTGAACCATTCTCTATTTTGAATTGATTCATGTCCTTCTATCTATGTAATTGGTAAGTTCAGAAATTTAGTGGCACAGAATATTATTGCCCACATCTCATTCCAATTGCTGCCACAAGTTTTTGACTCACTCGTACTGAACTAAGAACTCACGAATATAAGGCCAGGTATGGGATGACTCAACCTTGTAATGCCAGCACTTTGGGAGGCTGAGGTGAGAGGATTACCTGAGCCCATGGGTTCCAGATTAGCCTGGGTAATGTGGCGAGATCCCATTTCTACAATAAGCCAAAAAACTAGCTAGGCATAGGAGCTCATACCTGTAGTTCTGGCTACTTGAAAGGGTGAGGGGATAGAATCACCTGAGCCCCACAGGTAAATGCTGGGGTGGCCATGACCTTGCCACTGCTCTCCAGCCTGGGTGATGGAGTGAGACTCCAACTCAATATAAAAAGGAACTCACACATTTAAAATTCTATCCAAGTGTTCTAAAGGTTTTATTGAGAAACAGTATTTTGGGGTTAATTTTCTATAGTCTTATATAATGTGTTCTCTACTGATCACAATACTAGATTTGTAAATGAAGAATCCCAGCAAGAGTCATGTTATACTTTTCTAATTAAACAGGCCTTGCTGTCTCTAAGCCAGACCTGATCACATGTCTGGAGCAAAGGAAAGAGCCCTGGGATGTGAAGAGATACAGCACATTAACCAAACCTCCAGGTAGGTGGGAATGAATGAAGCAGATGACACAGGTCGAGGGAGCAGAGCTTGAAATGTGCTTTGGGAAGGTGGTCTGCTCCAATGAAAATGGTTTCTGAGAAGCCTGGTATTCTTTCTCTTGCAGTCACAAAGAGACATCTATTCCTTGTTCTGGAATTCTCCAAAAACTCTGCTTCTTTTTCAGTGATTTCCTTTTAGGGTACAGTGGAAATCAAAGTCCACTTAATGGTGTGATCTGATTACCTTTCTGAAGCTTAAGTTTTGCTTTGACATCATGGTTGGAAATATATGAGAGTAGTGTTTTAGAATTTGATTGAGAAATTTTAAGAACTCTCCAGACAGTTGTCACAGGTTTTCTACTTTATGAATTTCTATTTTAGGGAGATTTCCAATGATTTTATTTAAATTCATACACCATAGTTTTACCAGAAGACAAACTATCTCACTTAATAGAAGAAATCCTGTTATTTCAGTTTAATTATAATTTTTTAGTATGATTTGAGATTGGCGATTTTTCTATATATTCAAACATTTAAGAATACTATGTCTCATATATATATTGAATTGGAATCTCACTCTGTTGTCCAGACTGGAGTGCAGTGGCATGTTCCCAGCTGCCACAACCTTGACCCACTGGGCTCCGATGATCCTTCTGCCTCAGCCTTCCAAGTAACTGGAACTACAGGCACACGCTACCATGCCCGGCTAATTTTTGATTTGTTGTAGAAATGAGGTCTCACCAAGTTGCCCAGGTGGGTCTTGATCCCACGGGCGCAGGCAATCCACTCAGCTCAGCCTCCCAAAGTGCTGGGATTACAAGCTGAGCTACCACGCCCGGCTACATCTGATTTTTTATACATAAAAATGTATAACCAGTCGGGCTCGGTGGCTCAGCCTGT
>NW_007257586.1:98421-109675 GCF_000164805.1 Carlito syrichta
GTGGATTGCCTGAGCCCACGGGTTCGAGACCCGCCTGGGCAGTGAGACCTCGTCTCTACAATAAATCAAAAAAAAAAAATCAGCCGGGCGTGGTAGTGCATGCCTGTAATTCTGGCTACTTGGAAGGCTGAGGTGGAAGGATCGCCGGAGCCCAGCAGGTCGAGACTGCGGTGCCCGGGAGTGGCCACTGCATTCCAGTCCGGGTGACATAGTGAGACTCCAACTGAGAAAAAAAAAAGTATAACCATATGTTGTGAATAACGTAACAATTTGATATACCTATACACTGTGAAATGATGATTACTATCATGTTAGTGAACATATCATTCCCCTCAAGTAGTTGCCATTTTTATGTTTTGTAAGGAGAACACTTAATGTCTTTTATTTTAGCAAATTTTCTAAACATACGAGACATTATTATTAACTATAAGTCACTATGTTATACATTAGTTCCCTAAAACTGAGTTATAATTGAAATTTGTAACCACTGGAAAATATCATTCCTGGATTCAAACTCAGAAATAAACTTCTTTCTACTAGACAAAAAAAGAAAAAGAAAAAGAAAAGAAAAACATCTCCAGTTTCTCCCCTGCAGGCCCTGGTGACCACATTGTACTTTCTTCCTCTATGAGTACAGTGTGTTTTGATTCCACGTATGAATGAGATCACGTAGGATTATTTTTATTCCCGAGTTGGAGTCTCACTCTGTCACCTGGACTGGAGTGCAATGGCATGCTAATGACAAAGCTGCTGGGTTCAGGTGATCCTTCCATATCAATCTTCCAAGTAGTTGGAACTACAGGAGCATGCTGCCACAACAGAGTTTTTTTCATTTATTGTAGATATGGTATCTCACCAAGGTGCCCAGACTGTTCTTGACCCATGAGTTCAGGCAGTCCTCTTACCTCGGCCTTCCAATGTGCTGGGATTACAGTCTTGAACCACTGTACCCATCATCATGCAGTATTTGTGTGCATGTGCCTGTCTTGGCATACTGTATATCCTAGGCAGGTCTTGAACTGGTGGGTTCAGGTTCTGTGATTACAGACATGAGCAACCACATCCAGCTGATACTGTCTTATTTATATTAACATAAGTCTACAAGATTTATCCTTACATAACATGTGAAAAGATTTCTTCTTTTAAGGGTTCCTCATTTTCTCTGTCCATTTATTCTCTGAAGGACATTTAGGTTGCTTCCACCTTTTGTCAATAATGCTACCATAAACATGTACGTATACATATCTTTTTCAGATTCTGCTTTGTATCTTTGGATACACACTCACAAGAGGGATTGCTGATCACAGGATAATATATGTTTTCATTCTTTAGGAGATATTTTTACTTCACTGCTGTTTTCCTATCATGATTTTTTTTTTAACTTTGAGTAGTTAGGTTTGCATTTTTTATTGTTGCGTTGTCAGGGCCAGTGTCTTAACATTTATCTTATATTCACCTCTTAGCCTTCCCAAAGAAATTAATGTTGTAGGTAAACCTAAAACATTACCAAACATATAGCAAAAAATTTGTTGTTTCCTTTTGTCCTTTAAATTATTATTTTATAACTTTTGTTCTTTTGTTCTATAGAATAATGGAACTAAGTATCTACTTTTAGTTTTTAATTTGCAGTCAATAAGTTTACCTATAATATTAGATTTAAAAGATCTGAGGGCGGGTTTTGTGTCTCAGTCTATAATCCCAGCACTTTGGGAGGCTAAGGTGAATGGATTGCCTGAGTCCGCAACAAGTGGATTGCCTGAGTCCTCGGGTTTGTGACCCACCCGGGCAGCTTGGCAAGACCTCGTCTCTACAATAAATAAAAAATTAGCCAGGTGTGGTAGCGTGTGCCTGTAGTCACGGCTACTTGGAAGGCTGAGGTGGAAGGATTGCCAAAGCTCAGCAGGTCGAGTCTGCGATGACTGGGAGCATGTCACTGCACTTTAGTCTGGGCAACAGAGTGAGCCTCTAACTCAAAATAAATAAAGAAACAAATAAATAAAGAAAAGACTTAAAATAACATACTTGAATTTATATATCATGTAAGAGGTGAGATAGATAATTAGTAAGACTTCCACACTGTTCTAATATTTATTTTTATGTTTGTTGCATGTGAAATGTTATCAATACCATTTCCTTTCATTTTACTCAACATGTTTATATGTGAATAATAATATGTATTCACAATAGTTCACTTTATACACTACTGTGTTACACCATGTTTCATAATATTCATGTTGCCTCCAATATTTATAAATGTAAGGTGTTTCTTCATTCCTACACTAAATTTTCACTTTACCTTTTGTGTAAAAATAACAGCAGTATATTTATAACATAGTAAAAAAGATTCAGTAGTATCATTTAAATGCTTAGTCCTTAAATTTTTCCAAGTCTTCTTGAGAAATTAAAATTTATTTTTTCTTCTGTATCATTAATCTAATTGCATGCTAATGATTCATAATGTCTGTTTTTCATGAATGCCCAATCAAAATTGAAAATTGTAGTTTGTAAAAAAGGTTCTGAGCTGGGCTTGATGGCTCAGCTTGTGATCCCATGCTTTGGGAGACTGAGGTGAGTGGATTGCCTGACCCCACAGGTTCGAGACCTGCCTGGGCAACTTGGTGAGACTTCATCTCTACAATAAATAAAAAAATTAGCCGGGCATGGTAGTGGGCACCTGTAGTTCCAGCTACTTGGAAGGCTGAGGCAGAAGGATCACCAAAGCCCAGCAGGTCGATGCTGAGGTGGCCAGAAGCAGCCACTGCACTCCAGTCTGTGCGGCAGAGTGAGACTCCAACTCAAAAAAAAAAAAAAAAAAAAAAAAGAGAGAGAATGTGGGACAATATTCAAACATAAATTAGAAATGTGTCTTTTGCCAAGATTATGTAAGCACTTGTATGGTTGTATACATATTATTTTTGTTATAATTCATATAATTCTTTGTTAGAGGTCATTTTATTTAAATGAGTAGTCATGGAAATTGTCCTACTTTCATCATGTGTTTATCAATGCATGTATATCATCTTTTTGTGTTAAACTTTTTCAATTTAGTGGTATGGGCCTCTTCCTGCAAGCTTATTTCAATTAGAATAATCTCCTCCAGATTTATTCAAAATATATATACTATGAGATAGCCTGTTATTAAAAGACTGGATAATATTCCATTGTCAGTGCATTTGAAATTGTCTTCTTTGATGAAAGATGTTTGGCTTGTGTTCAAGTGTTAGCTTTTGTGAATAATGTTGCAGTAAATAGCAGTGTGCAAATAACCCTTCCATTTGAATCTAAATGCAATGATTCATTTCTCTCCTGTCTTTTTTTCAGTGTAACTCTTTGCCTTATAACAGCAGTAAATTGTTTCAATTACTGTAGTATTTTCATGGGTGTTAGAGGTTTGATGTGTTTTTAAGGGTTGATTTTTTTGGTATTTCTGGAAAAAGTGGCATGGTGAATTTGGCAAGGATTATGTTGAACCTGTTGCTCATTTTGGTTAGTATACATATCTTAGCAGTCATGTGTTTGCCACAACTCAGGATATTTCTTCTGTAGTGCAGCCTCTCACAACAAGACCAGCTGAAACATGCATGCTGATGGGTTTTTAGAATACTTACATGGTGTTGAAATCATGTACTATAAGGGACTCACTCTCCAGAAAGATAAACACAGGATGTTTTTGTGTTCCCTTTGTCTACCATTTGTAAAAAGTTATAATTACTTTCTGATGCTTTCTAGAATGTTTAGTTTTCAATGAGAAGAACTTCCATTAACAATTTTTGTGGGCCATGCTCAGTGACTCAGCCTGTAATCTCAGCACTTAGGGGGCCAAGGAGGGTGGATTGCCTGAGACTGTGTGTTCCAGACCTACCCTGTCTACTTGGCGGGAACATGTCTCTACAATAAATCAAAAATTAACCGGGTGTGGTAGCATGTGCCTGTAGTTAAAGCTACTTGGAAGGCTGAGGCGGAAGGTTTGTTGGAGCCCAGCAAGTAGAGGCTGCGGTTGCCATCAGCATGCTACTGCACTCCAGTCTGGGCAACAGAGTAAGACTCCAACAAAAAAAACCAAAAAAAAAAACCATTTTTTTTTTTATGAGGGATGGCTAGTGATCAAATTTTTCAGTTTTTGTTTATTTTGAAAAGTTTTTTTAAATTTTGAAAGACAGTTTTCCTCAACATGGTAGCATTAGTTTTTAGCTTCACTCTTTTAGCATGTTTGCTATATAACCCAAGATCCTTCGACCTGCAGCATTTCTACTGTAAAAGTACACTGATAATGTCATGGGAGCATCATTGTACCTAATGCCTCAATTTTTTTTCTTTCTTATAAGCATCTGTTCTTGTTTGTGCATTTTGGATCCTTTTTTTGTCAAAATGTCTCAATCTGTCATCCAGGCTAGAGTGCAATGGTATACCCACAGCTACCCTAACCTTGGCCTGCTGAGCTCAGGGGATCCCTGTGCCTCAAATTCCAAGTAGCTGGGGATACATGTGTTGGCATCATTGCCAGATAATTTTTGTTTGTTTGTATTTGAGTTGTCACCCAGACTGGAGTGAGCACCAACCTGGTGGGCTCTGGTGATCCTTCCGCCTCAGCCTTCCAAGTAGCTGGAACAACAGTTGTGCACTACCATGCCCGGCTAATTTTTTGATTTATTGTAGAGAAGAGGTCTCATCAAATTGGTCAGGCAGGTCTCAAACCCACGGACTCAGGCAGGTCTCAAACCCACAGACTCACTCACCTCTGCATCCCAAAGTGCAGGATTACAGGCTGAACCACCGAGCCCAGTTATAAGATAATTTTAAAATTTATTTTAAATGCGAGACCTCAGCTGGGCTCAGTGGCTTAGCCTGTAATCCCATGCCTTTGGGAGGCTGAGGTGAGTGGATTGCCTGAGGCTGCGGGTTCAACACCCACCTGGGCAGCGAGACCTCATCTCTACAATAAATCAAAAAATCAGCCAGGCGTGGTAGCGCATACCTGTAATTCCGGCTACTAGGAAGGCTGAGGCGGAAGGATCACCGGAGCCCAGCAGGTCAAGGCTGCAGTGGCCAGGAGAGGCCACTGCACTCCAGTCTGGGCAACAGAGTGAGACTCCAACTCAAAAAAAATAAATAAATAAAAATAAATGCGAGGCCTCAGTATCCTTGCCTGGATGGTCTCAAACTCCTCACTGAGGAAGTTCTTTCATCTTGGCCTCACAAAGTGCTGAGATTACAGGTGTGAGCCAACACATTTACCCCAAAACTTTGATAGTAGCTTTTGTGACTGTAAGTTTATGTTTATCCTAGCTTGAGTTCAATAAACTTGTTGATTTTCCTATTTTTCTTCATTGCATTTTAAAATTTCTCAGACTTTTTTTGTAACTTTCAACTCTACAAATTCTTATTTTTAATAGTTTTTTAATCTTTTTGTTGATTTTTTTCCTGGTTTTGTTTGGTTATCTCTATTCTTTATAGCTTATTAAGTCTCATTCAGTTGGTATTTTGAATTCTTTGTCAGGGTCTGTCTTTGTCTCCAATTCATTGGGGTTGATTTCTGGATTTTTGCTGCTGTTGTACCCTAAATTGAGTCCTTTTTCCTGATAATTTGTGTGCTTTGGGATACTGTGTTGGCATTTGGATTTTTGAAAATCTAACTGTCATGTTTATGGAGTTCTTTTTTCTAGATAAATGTGGCACAAACAGTAAGATTCTGGGAGCCTCTTATACCTCTTTTCAGGATGTATCTTCTTTAGAATTATGCATGTACCCTTCTGGTTAAATAGTTTGGCCACGTTTCTTTTGAAGGGCTTATAGTAATTTGCTATATCTGTGGTCTTTTTATGGTACTGTAATCTGTCTGGTGTTTTAAGAATAATTTTCCTTTAGTCTAAACAGTTATGTCCTGTTATCCAAAGTGTATCACCAAATTTCAGCACAGTGTAAATTGGAACAGAAACCAGCCTTGGGGGAAATGTTCAAAGGGCAGAAGTGTGGACTCATGTTCCACTCTCCTACTTATTCCCTGAGGAGGAAATCAAGAGTTAGAAATTTTCATATGACTGCATAATGCTGTATTGTGAAGGAAGAGAGATTATGGTTACAAAATTACTAAACTTCCTCTACTATGTAACTCTTTTTAACGCTGTGTTCACTCAGGATTCTGAAATGTCTGTTTTTTGAGTCCTCACAAAGGCATTGTGGTCTTTTGTTAAGTACATATATTTATGGAGAAGTGAAATCCTGTGATTTTTTTACTCATCATCGTGCTTATGTCCTTAGCATGGCATAATGTTATGTTTGATTTTTAAAGGTTATTCACCTGAGTCTAGTACATCGAATAAATTTTCATTTTCATGATTATCAGCTGTGACTTCTCATTCCACCGATGATCGTTTACCAGAGAAGAGCATAGAAGAGTCACTTACAAAGGTGCCAAAGGGAAGATATGAAAAATTTGGCCTTAAGAACTTACACTTTAAAAAATCTTGGGAAAGTGTGCATGAGGAGGAAGGACTGGTAGGAAATTCTGTTGAAAATAACTGATACAAATGTAACAAGTATGGGAAAGTCTTTCAACAACACTTCAAATTTGTTATCCACCAGAGTACCCATATTTCTGCAATGGCTTCCAAACATGAATGTGGCAAAATATTTAACCAGTACTCAAAATGTGACCAACATCAAAAAAAATATTAGAGGAAACATACATAGTAGATGTCAGAAAGTGTTTAGGAAATCATGTTATCGAAATACACATGAAAGAATTCATAGTGAAATGAGAGCCTTCAAAAGAGAAAAATGCAGCACAGCCTATAGCTATTACTCATGTCATTCACAACAACAGAAAATTCATAGTGGAGAGAAGTTCTATAAATGTAAAGAATGTGATAAAGCTTTTACTTGGTATCCACATCTTATTCACCATCAGAGAATTCATACTGCACATAAACACTACAAATGTCAAGTATGTGACAAAGTCTTTCATCAGTACTCAAATCTCATTCAACATCAAAGATACCATACTGGAGAGAAACCCTACAAATGTGAAGAATGTGGCAAAGCCTTTTTTTGGCAGTCACGCCTTACTCGACATCAGAGTGTCCATGCTGGAGAGAAACCCTACAAATGTGAAGAATGTGGCAAAGCCTTTTGTCGGCAATCAGGTCTTACTCAACATAAGAGTGTCTATAGTGTTGAGAATCCCTACAAATGTGAAGAATGTGGCAAAGGCTTTCGCTCTCATAAAGGATTTGCTGAACATAAGACCATCCATACTGGAGAGAAACCCTACAAATGTGAAGAATGTGGCAAAGCCTTTCATTGGCACTCAGGTCTTTTTCAACATCAGAATATCCATACTGTTAAGAAACAGTATAAATGTGAAGAATGTGGCAAAGTTTTTCGCACTCATAAAAGATTTGCTGGACACAAAACCATCCATAAAGGAGAGAAACACTATAAATGTGAAGAATGTGACAAAGTCTTTCACACACATAAAAGATTTGCTGGACATAAAATCATCCATACTGGAGAGAAACCCTACAAATGTGAAGAATGTGGCAAAACCTTTTGTTGGCTCTCAGGTCTTAGTTGACATCAGGATATCCATACTGCAGAGGAACCCTAAAATGTGAAGAATGTGGCAAAGGCTTTACTCAGTACCCGAGGCTTATTGAACATCAGAATATCCATACTGGAGAGAAGCCCTACAGATGTGAAGAATGTGGCAAGGCCTTTCACTCTCCTAAGGGATTTGCTCAACATAATACCATCCATAATGGGGAGAAACCCTACAAATGTCAAGAATGTGGCAAAGCCTTTTGTTGACACTCATCTCTTAATCGACATCAGAATATCCATACTGTTGAGAAACCTTACATATGTGAAGAATGTGGCAAAGCCTTTTGCTCTCATAAAGGATTTGCTGTACATAAGACTATCCATACTGGATAGGAACCCTACAAATGTGAAGAATGTGGCAAAGCCTTCCATTGGCACTCAGGTCTTATTCAGCATCAGAATATCCATAATGTTGAGAAACCCTAAATATGTGAAGACTATGACAAAGCATTTTGCACTCATAAAGGATTTGCTGGGCATAAGACCATCCATACTGAAGAGAAACTATACAAATGTAAAGAATGTGACAAAGCCTTTCATTGGCATTCATGTCTTATTTGACATCAGAATATCCATACTGGAGAGAACACCTACAAATGTGAAGGTTGTAGCAAAGTCTTTCACTCTCCCAAAGAATTTGCTGGACACATGATCATTCGTACTGGAGAGAAACCCTACAAATGTGAAGGATGTGCCATAGCCTTTCATTGGCACTCAGGTCTTATTCAACACCAGTGTGTCCAAATTGGAGAAAACCCCTACAAATGTAATGAACGTGGCAGAGCCTTTTACACTTGTTCAGATCTTACTCAACATACTATAATCCATACTGGAAAGAAACCCTAGAAATATGAAGAATGTGGCAAAGCCTTTTGCACTCATTCACACCTTGCTTGACATAAGAACATCCATACTGAAGAGAAACCCTAGAAATGTAAAGGTTGTGGTGAAATCTTTCACCATCACAAAGAGATTGCTGGGCACATGACCATCCATACTAGTGAGAAACCCTAAAAACGTGAAGAATGTTGCAAAGCTTTTCATAGGTACTCAAAGTTAATTGACCATCACAGAATCCATAGTGGAGAGAAACTCTATAAATGTGAGCCATGTGGAAAAGCCTTTCACTCTTATTCCAGACTTGCTCAACATGTCAAGTTCCATACTGTTGAGAAACCCTACAAATATGAATAATGCGGCAAAGCCTTTCATAAAGGATTTGTTGGACATAAGACCATCCATACTGGAGAGAAACCCTACAAATGTGAAGAAGGTGGAAAAGCCTTCTACTTTCAAAAGGAATTTGCTGGACATAAGACAATTCATACTGGAGAGAAACCCTACAAATGTGAAGAATGTGGCAAAGCCTTTCTCTGACAATGGATTTGCTGGACACATGTTCATCCATACTGGAGAGAAACTCTACAAATGTTAAAAATGTGGTAAGGCCTGTTGCTCTCATATATGACTTGCTAGGAATGTGGAAATCCATACTGAGGAGAAATCATATAAATGACCACGATGTGATAAAGACTTTAATTCTCATTCAATACTTGGTTCACATATGAGCATCTAACCTTAACTCTATGATGGGAGGAATGGTGTAAAGATTTCCACTGTTAATGCAAGAGTTCTCAACATCAGAGAATTTATATTTTAAATTTTCAGTATCTGTAATGACTGCAAAATCATATATGAAGATATAAACTATAGATAAATGGTGAGAAATTTACAGTTGTAAAAAGTACCATTATCTTGACTTAAACCACAGATCTTTTGAATGTACAAATGTAAAAATGTTTAAAGCCTTTAACCAGAGAAAACTTTGACATTAGACTGTGCATTGGAGAAAATCTATAAATTCAAAGACTGTGGATTGACCTTTGTTCAAAATATATGCCATTGGAAATACTTGGTTATTCAGACTGAAAACTTTACTGATGCAATCTATATGGAAACTTTTTAAATGAAAAGTCAAGATTAAATAAACATCAGATATTGAATAACATTAGAAGATGGTTTTTGTTGTTGTTTTAGGAAAGAATAAGTATATTCCTTGTATGCTTTTGTATTTACATCAAAAGAATATAAGGATATTTTGAAAAACAAACAATATTGATGTAACTCAACTCACTTGATGCTATGCCTTCATTCCTAGTGTTTATGTAAAAGCATGGGGTCAGTTTTTGTTACATTAGAGCTATGATAGGCCCTTGCATAAAAGGTGGCCAGCAGTCATCTCAAGGTTTTCATGGATGATGAAGAACATTGATATGGACTCTCCATGAAAGGTTCTAAATGGAAAGGTTTTTTTTGTGGCTCACATTGAGCATTGTTGTAAGTTCCACATAAGGTGAGTGCTCAGGATAATATATTTTCCACTGGAATAAATAGTAAAGAAATATTGAGAGTTTAGAAATCAGTTCCTTCATTAGTTGAAAGCTAAGGGGAAAATGAGGCCAGACCGTCTATATCTTGATGCGTCTACCTAGTAGCAATACTTATAAGCCATACGTGTATTTTGATATGTTATAAATATGATATATTTTCATAGACATCAGACTTGCACGAATTACTTACACCGAATGAAATATACTAAGTTATCACTCTAAAGCTATGAATATGAGAGCTAAAGAAGAGGGTGTTGAGTTCTTGTGTATGGATATATACCTAAGTTGGAAAATACATTGTTGGAACAAAGAAATAATTTAAAATCTGAATATCAGTCAGTTTTTTTCTGCTTCACATTTAATTTATTCCACTAATATATAATGACTTTTAGTTCACAATCTTCCTGTGGGCATCCTCTTTTTGACTTGCCTTGCAAGGCTATGTTCATAAAGTGTCCATTATTTAGCCTAATTAGAAATTTCAAGAATTTCTGGAAATGTAATTGAATGGTGTTTGAAAGCACTATGAAAATGTAATTCACAATGGGTGTATTTCTTTTTCTCCACAACTAAAGAATATCATTGAATAATTTTGGTCTTGTTCTTTTTTCATTTTATAAAAAACGATTGATTTCTCCACTTTTGATAAGAGGAGTGGCATGGCTTTGGCTTTCTGAAAGGGAAATATTGTGTTGATGCTTAACAAAAATAATTTGTAATACTTGAAACAGAAAGACGAAGGGGTCCAGCCCCTTTGCCGGGTTGTGAGATCTCCTGAAGGAGAGACGGATAGGTGAAGGATGAAAATCTTAATCTCAGACACCTGCTTCCTGAACAGATGACATCCTTTATTAGTTAACAGAAAGCTTTTATAGCATTTGTAAAAGGGGCAAGACAAAGAAAATTCCTTCACGTACATATGTTTTAAAAGTTACCACCATCTAGCGGTCTTTAGAAGAAACAAGTAAGCCAAAAGCACTATCTACTTTCAGTTAATGAGTCTTGAGATAAGTGTAAAAGGAGTTTCACTTAAACTAAACATAATGCATGCAAGGTTTACTTTGATTTCAGTTCCACATCACTTGTCTAATTAAAAAAACCTTAAAATCACTAAGACAAAACTATAGATTGTACCTAGTGATAGCAGGAATATAAAGTGACAGTAAGTGTTGACCAAACAACAGTGGCTAGCATTTAAAGAATAACTATGAAAGTCACTTACTGTGAAAATACATACACTAATCTTTACTCTGAATAAACATATC
>NW_007257586.1:109790-115327 GCF_000164805.1 Carlito syrichta
ATTATTATCTTTGAGGCACCAATTTTATCATTGTGTGAACTTAAACTTATGAACTTAAAACAATCTTCAAAGTAGCTATAAAACACAACTATAGCACTAAAACTTAATTAATGACTCAAAGTAAAAACCTTGTTAAACATAACCAGAGCCTAATAATTTTTGTCAACCCTCATACATATGTATATTGATTATATAAACTTGTATGATATTACATTTACCAATTATGATTAATACATGGATAAAACAGTTATCATGTGTAGAATAGCACTGTCAGCAACTCTCTTCAAAAGAGTCCCAAATTACAGTCCTTGAAGTGCTTCAAGAAAGTTCCCAGGTGCATGGTCCTTCATGTAGCAGTTCTTCTCTTTTGGGCTTTTACGACCTTCAAGGTTTTGTAATCGCCTTTCTTGTCCAGGTGTCTTCGTTACTTTTCTCTTATCCTGTAGTGTTTATTTCTAAAGAAAACTCAAAAGAAGCTTTTAATGACATTTCCCAGGCCCCCAAAGTTGCTTTCTGTATTTAGTTAATTATCATAAAAGTGTCTAATTAGTATATTATGAATTCAGTGAAAACCCACTCTATAAACGTTTACTTAAAATTTAACTATAGAATTAAGTCAAAACCTTAACAATTAATCTTTACCCTAAGTCTGAGAAGACAGTGTTATAAATCACCTACATGACTCCTAGATAAGTGTTAGAACTTATAATGAGCTCATAATGAACTTATCATAAACTTGTGCTTCTAAAGAACCTTATGTCTAAACACTAAACTGCATAATTCTAAATCAAATAAGGAGTGAATATACTAATACCATTTTTTATTCAAGCAATATCTAGTAACTTGTAACCAAGTGAAAGAAAGCATTTTTGATGTGCTTCAGAGTTTAACCCTTGCATATGTTAGAAAAGGCTAAGCAGCATAGTGGGAAAATGAACCATGACATTCTCAGGTTAGGCGTGAGTACTTTGCATAAACATGCCATTTTCTTCTTCCACGACTGCACAGAAGTTCTTCAGCCGCATCAAACAGCAAAGGTGGAAGACAGAAGGGCCTCAGCTTCCTGGGCTCGCCCTGCAGCCCGGGATCTTCGGCCCACGGGGACCCTGTCAATCATGTGGACCTCCAAGGCTGGCTCCCAACAGAAAGAGAATTTGTTATCCATCTTATGTTGGATTAGTGGTCCTTTAGCCTGGAAGGAGATTTTAAAGTGGTTAGCAATTTATTACTGAAAAACATTGTAATTGGTCACAAACCTCTGTGAGTAAAATCTATTTTTTTTTTACTAGAGTCGCACTCTGTGCCAAAGAGTGAAGTGCAGTGGCACGCTCATGGCCACCATAGTCTTGACAACCTGCTGGGTTCAGGTGATCCTTTTGCCTCACCCTTCCAAGTAGCTGAAACTACAGGTATGCACCATCATACCTGGCTAATTTTTTGAGACAAGGACTCACCAGGTTGTCCAGGCAGGTTCTGAATTCCTGGGCTTAGGCAATCCTCTCAACAATTGATTTATATTCACTTTACTGGGCTAGTTTGTTCAGTGAAAATGGGAGATTTTATAAGTCTAGGGGTTGTTTTAATTTTTGCTTTGTTTCTATACTTTTTTACATTCCATCAAAGTGAGCAAACACAAGACAGTGCTTAATGTGTAATAAATGCTCTTTAAAATGCAATAAGTATTCCTCTTAGAGTGAGTTTGTGTCTCTATGTAAGAGACAACATTTTCAAAATGAAGAAACTACATTGTTGTGGATTCCACAAAAATAATCCATTAACATATTTTGTATATTTGTGTATTCTTTCAATAATGCAAGTCAATTAAGTAGAAAGGGAAAAGTGAATACTGCATGTTCTCACATAAGTGAGAGGTAAACACTGGGTACACACAGACATAAAAATGAGAATTGTAGATCCTAGAAACTGGTGAAATGGGAGGAAATCACTTTTTGTTTAAAAACTGCCTGTTGGGCACTGTCTGCAGTTTTTTGGTGATGGATTAACAGATGCTTAAACTTGACCTTCACACAATATATCCATGTAATAAGCCTGCACAGGTACACCCTGGATTGAAAAGAAAAAGAGGCTGGGCTCGGTGGCTCAGCCTGTAATCCCGCGCCTTTGGGAGGCTGAGGTAAGTGGATTGCCTGAGCCTGGGGGTTTGAGATCCACCTGGGCAGCGAGACCTCATCTCTACAATAAATCAAAAAATCAGCCAGGCATGGTAACGCATGCCTATAATTCCGGCTACTTGGAAGGCTGAGGCGGAAGGATCGCCGGAGCCCAGCAGGTCGAGCGGCCACTGCACTCCAGTCTGGGCGACAGAGTGAGACTCCAACTCAAAATAAATAAATAAATAAATAAATGAAAGCAGGTCATCATAAAATTCTTCATCCTTGCGATCTTCACCGTAAGAATTTGAGGATGAGGTGGAAGAAGAGGATCTGGTCTCACTGGCTCAAGTGGCAGTGGTGGAAAAAGTGCAGGAGATGGAGAAAAGGCAAGAGAGTTGGGACACTTGTTCTAGCATGACAGAAACAAAACTTAGTTTCTGTCTGAGAGTTTTACTTTTACATTTCTCTAAAAACGTGGCTATATAATTCCAAAAACGCTTCCCCCATTGGTTTTAGTTTGAATACACTGTTTGTGATGGGGCCCTGTTACAAAACAAGTCAAAAGTAATGTCTAATTCAGAACCCTTCTGTCAGCCTTTATAAGGCCAAGGTGTTTACTGGCATTGCTGCTCTTTTTTTTTTTTTTTTTGAGTTAGAAGTCTCACTCTGTTCCCTAGGTTTGATTGCAGTGACACGCTCATGGCCATCCAGCCTCGGTGTCATGGGATTAGGCCATGTTGCCCCTTTACCCTCCTAAGTATCTGATGCCACAAACGAGTGCTACCGTGCCCAACCAATAATTGAATTCATTGATAAGATCTCCAGAAGTTGCCCAGGCATGCCTAGAAGCCCTAGACTCAGGCAGTCTGCTCTACTCTCTGCCTCCCAAACTGCTGGAATTACAGGCATGAGCCACCATGTCCAGCCTCTTCTGTTTCCTTTCCAGTCACCTGGCACTGGATTGGAAGCACTTGTCTCATCAAGCCGTTTTCTGCTAATTCCACTGGTGTGGCCTCTGGAATGTCTGCAAGATTTATATCTTGATACCGTTACCTCCCCACCTTTTTGCCATACATACGATGATTCTTGACACTGTCCTTAATTTGTTGTGGAGCAACCAAGTGCTCTTATAGAAACAATAGCATCACATGGTGTGCAGAAGAGAATCTCATAATGCTTGCATTCCCCACAGAGCAGCAGGACATGTCCATAAAATTATTGATTGACACACTGTTATCTAATTGTATTCCCTTATGAGTTTAATACTTTGTCTTTACATTTACAATTTGCCCAACTGCTAATGCTGCCATCTATAACATATAAATGCATACATTTTAAGTTTACATTTGCATGATAGATTTGTATATCTTTCATGGTAGTAAGTGTCAAAATACACTAGAATGTACTTCTATTTGATGTGCCCATGACACATTAATTTGATAAAATATATTCCTAATCTATGTGGTTTGTTTGCAAGATTTTTTTAAATGATCACCAACTGTCAAAAACAAAAACAAAACCGCCAGTGTATTTGTTCAAGAAAAGTGGACTTTTGCAGATCACACCCATGTTCAACATGGTCTGACAGTACAGTGAGAAAAATAAATATGAAAATAACAAGACACTATAAGACTGACTACTCATATTTGGAAAACAGCCAAATAAAACACAATTAGAAATATAATAGATCGGCAACATAAAATGTTTGGCATAAACATTAAATGTGATTGAGCACCAATTTTTTTCTTCTTCTTCTTTGAGTTGGCATCTCACTTTGTTCCCCAGGCTAGAATGAAGTGGCACACTTTCGGTCACCACAGCCTCTACCTGCTAGGCTCAATGATACTTCTACCTCAGCCTTCCAAGTAGCTGCAACTACAAGCACATTCCACTATGCCCAGCTAATTTTACAATATATTGTAGAGATAAGTTCTCACCAAGTTGTCCAGGATGGTCTCTAACCCATCGTCCCAGGCAATCTTCTCATGTCAGTCTCCCAGTGTCCTGGGATTATAGGCATTGAAATAGGAATTATCTAATCTGAAAAACCTATAATAACCTGTAATATCTTGCTTGACAAAGTAGCTCCATTTTGTAACATCTTTTATATTAACCTAGGAATAACCCCCTTATGTAACCTTCCCTTAATTATCCCGCACATCCACATTCCTGTACCTTTTTGTGGTTGGAAACTCCCTAGTTGGGTAAATTCTGTAACCATCCATACCCCTTACTAATCAAATGTATTGCTAAGAAATATCAAACTGTACAGCTTATGTAATGTTTACCTTAAAAATCCCGCTCCTCACTCTGGGACCAAGAGTTCTTTGGATACTAGTCTGCTCTCGGTTGCCAGCATCAATAAAGGACTCACAATTCAATCCTCTCTGTGTGTTGGAGTCACTTCTCATAATCCAGCTATAACATTTGAAGGCCCCAGTGAGAAAGTCGCCAACCTCAGGAGGCAACCTCGCTCCAGCTCTCCCTGGTTCAATGAAGGAGTTATAGGGGAGGTGCCCCCTGAGTCACTCCAGGGCTCCATAACATCTCATCTGGCTTGGAGGGAGAAGGAGTGACTGCTGATTTCCTCCCACCTCAAAAATTCCTGAGTCCATCTGCGTACTCCTAGGAGGTAAGAATCGGTTTAATCTATATGTGGCCACAACTCTGTTAAGGAGGATGGAGTTAGACTCTGTTCATTAACCAAGATGTTGGTAGAACAGTGTCTCGGTTTAGTATCTGGTTTCTGTTTGCAGTGTTATGGTTTAATATTTGGTTTCTGTTTGGATACCCACTTTGACATCTGATTGCTTATGACATTGTCTCCTTTTTGTTCTTTGCATCCTTGCTGTGCTCTTTGCTACAGGGTTTGCTTCTGCTACATCTCAAGATTGCCATTTAGGCTATAAACTTTTATTAGCCTTTGCTTACCTCTTTGTAATTGGAGGTCTGCTGCTTATCAGGTGCCTCCTGTGATTTACTGGTTTTTAACAATATGGGATCTAAGACGTCCAGCCTTCAAGTCCCCTGAACTATATGTTAAGGAACTTCTCTGTCAGATTCACAGAAAATTATGGAGTACATCTCTCAAAGGGCAAGTTCTGGACCTTCTACAAAATCAATTGGTAATGTTGAATGGCTCTCCACTGGGTCTTTGGATGTTCGTGTTTCTTGGGTTAAATTTGTTTTGTTTGTTCTGTTTATGGCCATAATTCTGTTTTCTGGTTTCAGAGTCCTGCTTTTTTTTTTTTTTAGTTTTCTCTAAGTTTGTTTTTGTCTTTCTTTCTGCCTTTTCCATTGACATAGCTTATACAGTTCAGCCAGTACTAAATAAAAATGTAAACATCATTTAAACCAGCACAGCTTCCTTTTTTTTTTTTTTTTGAGTTTGAGTCTCACTCCATCACCCAAACTGGAGTGCAG
>NW_007257586.1:115614-132197 GCF_000164805.1 Carlito syrichta
AACCCGCGGGCTCAGGCAATCCACTCACCTCAGCCTCCCAAAGTGCAGGATTACAGGTTGAGCCACTGAGCCCGGCTCAACACAGCTTTTATTGGGACAAAGTTTAGCCATGCAAGCTTGTTCCAATTTTGTCAGAAATATAACTTAAATTTGGATATCTTAAAAATAATCATAATAATAAACTTGTTTCTGTTTTCTGGCTGAAATTTAAAGACAACTTTATTAAATCTAGATTTGTTTAATTATGTGTGCATGTACACATGATTTATGTTATATATTTTGTCCAGCATGTTACCAAATTGACTTTTGAATAAATACTCATAAAATACTTTCCAAGTTCATGTGACTTTAATAATATTTCATAAATAAAATAAAAATATATCTTTAAAACTGTCAACATACATTTCATCAATTGTTATACAATTATACGCCTAGCCAGGACCAGAATAATCTCATTATAAGTACTTTGTTATAAGTATGACTAATTACATTATCAGTAAAATACTAAAAACTGAATGGCCAGGAAATAGTTTCCATAAGTAATTAAGCAAGTTGCTATACATATATAAAAAAGTATCAATACAACAATACTTATGGGTAAACTCATGTGATTTTAAAAAATCTCAAAATTAATTTCAAGATCCATTAAGTGTCTGAGTCACTTTCAATTAAAAAAGAGCTATAATATGAAAAAAATACCGGGACCACAGAGTCATGTCATCGTCCAAGCATGTCGTTGTATTTAAAAATCAAGATTAGAATCACAAAGGGAAATTTATGAAGAAAAAAATCTTGGAATATAATCAAGTTAGTTATAATTTTTTTCTCCTGGTCTAACTACTGTTATGATTTAAAACACAGTGCAAATTTGCTAACAGTCATTTGTAATTGCTAACTGTTAATTGTAATTTTAATTTGTTTTTTCACCCAAACTTGCAAGTGCTCTAATAAATTTTATTTCCAACTTTACCATGTGTTAACACATTAATGTTAAATAACACAACTATTTGTTATATCAGGCTTGCTAAAATAAGCAAAAGAATAAAACACCTGTTGTGATTTACTCACCATCACCTCAACAATCCCCCAGATAAACCAGGGTGCTGGAAAACCAATTAATTTTTAATTTAACACAGGTGCCAGTCTTTTGGTCCTGGCCATTCATGTTGTAATCATATAACTTTATCCAAAAGAATTTTACCCTCTACACATCAGAGAGGGAAAAAATAGCCTTGGGACTCCTAGGACAAAAGTACGGTCCAGCCCAAGGACAAAAGCACGGTCCAGATATAATGGCAGTAACATACTCATCTAAACAATTGTACAATACAACAAAAGGGTGGGCTTCTTGCCTTCAGACCCTAATAGCCTCTGCCATACTAACTTAAATATTAATAATTAATAAGGTGTGGACAATTTTTGCCTTGCAATGGAAACTACAATCTAGTCATTTTTAAAGTTTCTTAGCAGCTTTGCCTGTTAGTAATTATAAATAAGTAGGGACAGATCATTACACATCCAAGGACAGACCCAAAGCACTCTAAAGGGTTTGCATCAGAGTGTCCCCAACAGAGAAATGGTTAAAAAGTTTCATATGTATGACCTATTAAAAAGAAGCTTTTAAGTTTTTTTTTAACCAAAGCAAATCAGTGTCAGCATGGAGGGCAGCAGAACCAGAGGGCCAAAGAGTCACCCTAATTGGCAGTCGCAATTAGTGATCGAGATGCAAAGTGCCTATCAAAGACCAGGTAAAAACAAAGTTGCTAAGGGAATGGTGTCCATTGCTGATGGGTACAGCCTGTGGGGACACTAGAAACATAGTTGCTCCAAAGAGGCCTAACCTCCTGGACTTTGTCCACTGTACAGGTCAATAAGGCATTGGGAAGCAGGTGCACTTTCTTCTGAAGAGAGGAGAGAGCACTTGGCTCACAAACAATGGCCACCTATAGAGGCCTGCAAACCTGCGTGGCACTGACTCACCATCACCTCAACAACCCCCCAGATAAACTATTGTGCTGGAACACTAATTAAGTTTTAATTTAATACAGCTGCCAGTATTTTGGTCCTGGTCATCCATGTTGAAATCATATAACTTTACCTAAAAGAATTTTACCCTCTACACATCAGAGGGGGGAAATATAGCCTTGGGCTTGCTAGGACAAAAGTACAGTCCAGCCCAAGGACAAAACATGGTCCAGATATAAGGGCAGTAACATATTCATCTAAACAATTGGGCAATACAATAAAAGGGTGGCCATTTTGCCTTCAGACTCTAGCAGCCACTGCCATACTAACTTAAACTAATAAAATTACTTATAGACAGCATATTAATATACTTTTTTATAATAAAATAACTGGTTGTTTAAAGAAAAAATACTGTATTTCCTTATCAAAGTACTACTATAAATAATTTATAAAAATATTTCAACTTGCAGCCGGGCTCGGTGGCTCAGCCTGTAATCCCACGCCTTTGGGAGGCTGAGGTGAGTGGATTGCCTGAGCCCGCGGGTTTGAGACCCGCCTGGGCAGCGAGACCTCATCTCTACAATAAATCAAAAAATCAGCCGGGCATGGTAGCGCATGCCTGTAATTCTGGCTACTTGGAAGGCTGAGGCGGAAGGATCGCCGGAGCCCAGCAGGTCGAGGCTGTGGTGGCCGGGAGCAGCCACTGCACTCCAGTCTGGGCAACCGAGTGAGACTCCAACTCAAAAAAAAAAAGAAGTAAAAAAAAAAAAAAATATTTCAACTTGCATTAATAAATCAAAGGCTTCAGACAAAACTAATTTCACTTTTCCACCATTGTTTCTGAAACAATGACTTTTTCATCATTGTTTGCCTAATAATTTTTGCCTGTGCTCTTGCTTAGTATTTTACTAAATCCAAACAATATTTGGTTAAAGTCTCACTGTTTCCTATGTGTGCCCTTGGAAATAAATAGGGGACATCTCTACGGCCCACTTCAGCAGGAAAATCCTACAGAAGATTGATCTTTGCCTGGATCCCAAAATCATAAAAATATTTCCAGAAGCAGAAAAGGGAAATAAAAGGACAGACAAAAAGTTAGAATCCATTTTTCTTTTGCTCCTAAACCATACCACAATAATAAAAATAAAGGCTGTGTCCTAAAAAAGGATACATACCCTAGGTAAAAAAAAAAAACTTTGCCAACTTTGTCTTTTTAAAAACCCAGATTTCTCAAGTATAATCTATTAACCCATATTTACCTATTCCAATGTACCCCTTCCTTAAAAAAATTACCAATCAGTCTCTGTTAAGGTATCTCCAGCCTCAACAACAGGGCCAGGCAATTGCACACTCCAGTGTTTGTGCTGTCTTGCCCACTTCGTCCTCCACACCTTGTCATCCATTCCAGCCCAATGACCTGGTTTTCATAAAAAAGTTCCAGAAAGAAGGGATAACTCCTGCCTGAAAGGGACTGTTTCTTGTCATCCTCACCACTCCAACAGGAATCAAGTTTGATGGGATACCAGCCTAGATTCACCACACCCAAGTCAAAAGGGCCAGGGAAACTGACCTAACTCCACCAGTTCGTGTCATCAACTGTATTGCAGTGGCAAGGGACCCCAAATATCCACTCCCTTGTTCAACAAGGGAAGACAGCCACCTAGACTAAGGACTCCAAAAACCCTCTCAAGGCCACCTTTTGATGTACATCTAAACCATGAGACTCAAACAGACTGTTTGCTAATTTCTTTACATGTATTGTACTTAGCCTTTACCTCTTGTTTTTGTAATCCCATTTGTTTTGGGTTTTGGTGCAGGATTGCTTACTATAGTTAATGCAGATTGAAAATGTGGAAAAAAGTCTCTGTTAATAATATCCTATTCCTATGCATAGGATGTTTTATTGTCCTACTGTGTTAGGTGTTGCTTCTTAATTTGTTTCCCCCCTCGGAATGACTTACCATACTGCCGATACCATTTCTTTAATCTCTTTCACATCAGGGAAGGTCCTTTCAATCCAAAACTGAACCCATGTTTCTCCCCCAGTCCAGTTTAAAGTAAACCATCTGACCTGGCACAAATAGAAAAGAAATGTATATCTGGAAGCCTGTATGGTAAACACAGTATACAAAATCATTACTATAGCAAATCATGCAAACAGTGGGCAGCCCCCAGTTATATAAAGGACATAGACTTTTATCTCTGCTCCAGTAATCCCACTGACCACAATTGTAACCAGGAAAACTACTTTTTTTGCCCGAACTGGAAATGTGTCACCATTGCAACTTACAGTGGGGGGCCTAATGAAACCTCTGAAATTACCCTTTGGCCAGGTGCTGGCTCAGGACAACCTGTATATATAAAGTTTACCAATCCTCTCCATTATTCCTAGAATACAGGAAATACCTGGGGTATTCAACTCTGTATAGATGGGTATGACCATGGTACCTTATTCACCATCCGACGGCAAGCAATCACCTATAAAAACATGGTCAAACCTACAGGGCCATTGGCAGAACTGAAGGATCCCTTGTTCAGTTACCACCAGCTCTGCCTCAGTATCTGCCATCTGCCAACCTAGCCACTACCCCAGGTTCACCTCAACCCAAGTTCATCTTGACTGCTTCCAAGACTAACCCGCAAACCCCCTAGTCTTTTTCTTACATTAACTAATATGCACCATCTGCTTAATGTCACTATGCCCCAGTTGGCCTCAGATTATTGACTTTGCTTAAAGCTGGAACCCCCTTACTATGTGGGCATAGGCGTTAAAACTCCTATCATCTGAAGAACTAACTGTACTCCGGAAATAATTCACATTAGTCTAGGAGAGGTAACTGGTAAAACTTCCTGTCTCATAACTCCAGGTACAATCTAACAACTTCTCCATTCTCTGATATTTGTAACTTGTCTCTCATCACAACCATAGCCAAATCCATGCCCTATGTGGATCCTGCCAACACCTGGTTAACTAGTTCTACAGGCCTTACAAAATGTGCTACTACCAAAAGGTTAATTAATCAGTCTATATATTACTGTTCATGTGCTACCTCAGGTTTATACTTATAGTGGTCCCGAAGAAACTAATCTACTCAATTCCCCTGGTCTTCCAATTGCTCATTCAAAATGTGCTGTTCCCTTGTTAGTACCTACCTTAGTTTAAGTGTAGCAGGGACAGCTACAGTCGGCACCACTGCTCTGGTTCATGGAGAGCTGGGTCTAGCTAACCTTGCCCAAAAAGTTAATGCTGACCTAGAAATTCTGCAAATTGCCATGGACCAACTCCACAACCAGGTAAAATCCCTAGCTGATGTTGTCCTTCAAAATCATAAAGGCCTAAACTTACTTTTTCTATCCCAAGGTGAACTCTGTGTAGCCCTTGGAAAAGCTTGTTGCTTTTATGCCCACAAATCCGGGATTATTAGAAATACTCTTCAAAAGGTCAGAAAAAGTTTAAAACAAACAAACAAAAAACTAACAAATTCTGGTTCCAGGCCCTGTTTAATTGAAACCCATGGTTAACAACTCTTGTTATTAGTCTATTGCACACCTCATACTTGTTCTCCTCAGTCTATTTATTGGGCCCTGTGTAATAAATTGGATGATTTGTTTTATTAAATAATTAATCAGTTCTGTCAAACTCCTATATGTAAAACCCCAGTACAATAATATACTTCTGACTGATGAGTCAACACATTGACTCATGAACAAGTAAAAGGGGGAAATTAAATATGAAGTATCTAATCTGAAAAACCTATAATAATCTGTAATATCTTGCTTGACATAAGTAACTTCATTTTGTAACAGATCTTCCATATTAACCTGGAAATAACCCCCTTATGTAACCTTCCCGTAATCATCCTTCACATCCACATTCCTGTACCTTTTGGTGGTTGGAAAGTCCCTAGTTGGGTAAGTTCTGTAACCATCCATACCCCTTATTAATCAAATGTATTGCCAAGAAATATTAATCAAAGTGTACAGTTTATGCAATGTATACCTTTAAAAACCTACTACTCACTCTGTATAGCGCTGAGAGTTGTTTGGACACTAGTCTGCTCTCGATCACTGGCATCAATAAAGGAGTCACAATTTGACTCTCTCTGCATGTTGGCATCATTTCTCACAATCCAGCTATAGCAGTGTGAGCCACCACACCTTGCCTGTGCAGATAAAAAAATACAATTACAGTTCAGTATAAATGGAGACTTGAATGTGAATATATGAAACATTTCTCAAACATTTTTGTAATGGTTTGACTAAAATATGTGAAAACAATAAAGATAATATCCAAACATTTGATGACTTATGAGTTTCTAAATAATTAAAAACTGGACATGAATTCCTAAATTTAGAAATAAAGTGTGTCAGCCAGGCTAGGTGGCTCAGCCTGTATGCCCAGCACTTTAGGAGGTCTAGGTGAGTGGATTGCCTGAGCTGTGGGCAACTTGGCGAGAACTCCACTCTACAGTAAATCAAAAAAATTAGATGGGCGTGGTAGTGCACACCTGTATTTCCAGCTACTTGGAAGACTGTGCTTAAGCCCGTGGGCAAGTTGGTGAGAACTCCTCTCTACAATAAACAAAAAAAATTAGATATGTGTGGTAGTGCACACCTGTATTTCCAGCTACTTGGAAGACTGAGGCAGAAGTATCACTGGAGACCAGCAGATTGAGGCTACGGTGGCTGGGACCATGCCACTGCACCCCAGTCTGGGTGACAGAGTGAGACTCCAACTCAAACAAAAAAAAAAGGGAAAAAGAGTATGTCAAAAATAGCAAGAAAAAAAGTATTAAAAGCAATATTAGTCAAACTGCATAATAATACAAAAGAGGAAAACACCTACAAGCAGTGAGGGGTGATGTGTGGTGTCTCAGGACTGTAATCCCAAAACTTTGGATAGCCAAGGTGGAGGATTTCTTGAACCAAGGGGTTTGAGAGCATCTTGGACAATGTCCCAAGACCTCCTATCTACAAAAAATAAGAAAAAAAATTAGTGGGGTGTGTGGTTTATGTTGTACCCAGGTACTTGGGAGTCTTAGGGGGAGAACTGTCTGAGCCCATAGGTTGAGCCATAGTCATGCCACTGAACTCCAGCCTGGGTGACAGAGAAACAACAACTCAAAAAAAAAAATGTATATGTATATAAATTATAGAGAGAAGTATATAAATAAATATAAATTTAAAATACAATACAAAAGTACCATAAAAGCACTAAGGGTATTTCCAAAACTTGTATTTTTCTAGGAAACAGCGAATGAAGTATTAACAATGTTGATATAAACTATTCTTAAAGCTAGAATGAGATATCTTTAAAGAAAAGGGAAAATTTTTTTTCAAACAATAAACACCTGAGAGATTTGATTATCAATAGCAACTTTTAAGAAAGATGCTTTAAGACAACAATGTTATTCTTCTGTATGAAGATATAAATGGAAGTGAAAGAGTAAAGGATATGAAGAAAGGTATCAAATTATGGTGGACATTGAACTACAGAAACCATGACATTGGCAACATCAAATTTTAAAATATTTAGATATAATTAAAGTGTAATACCACCCATTTTATTTAAATATACCAAAATTCTGTGCTTCCTAAACGATTAATGGCAGAATTATCTAGTTTTTAGAACATTATCCATCACTGACTTAAAGTGGGAAGGGTCTTCTGTTGCATATAATGTTCATTATTCTTTTTTGCCTACAGATTTGTGGTAAAGGAGTCAACAGTGCATAGATGGTGACCCCAAGACTGAACATTCAGAAGGGCCCAGTCTTCTTTCACTGACACGGGTGAGAAGGAAGACCTTCATGAAGGAATCATACGGTAAGACAGTTGCTGCACATGTGTGAGCTTCCGTCTTCAGTGAGACACAGCAAAGTCACATCTTCTCTTTCACCACTGCAGATTTATTGTAGTGCATTTCTATATACGTCTTATTCTATTTTTAAACTTTGTATTCCCTTGGTTTCTGAGTTGTTTTTTTTTTTTTTTTTTGGTTTGTTTGTTTTTTGACTTGGAGTCTCACTCTTGTTGCCCAGACTGAAGTGCAGTGGCACACTCCAGGCCACTGCAGCCTCAACCTACTGGGCTTAGGCAATCCTTCTGCCTCAGTCTTCCAAGAAGCTGGACTCAGTCTGTTCCTTTATTTTTTTAAATTTATTGTAGAGACGAAGTCTGATTTTGAACCCACGGGTTTAGGCAATCCACTTGTCTCAGCCTCCCAAAGTGTTGGGATTACAGGCTGAGCCATCGAGCCTGGCCCAATCTGTTCTTAAAACTGATTTATTTTCCAAGTGCTTATTATATACAATGTCATCCTACTTTTTTTCAGAATTTTTATGAATTTTCAATTTAAATATCCTTGTTTTCCAAAAATATTTTTCTCCAGAACAGAAATACCTCACATCTATATCAGTATCAATCTCAATTTAAAAACTGATTAGAGGATTATCAATGTAATGATTACATTTAAACTTTCTTCCCAAACATGGATATTCACTATTTTTTCATTTCTACTGTTTTTCAGGTTCAGGATATAAAAAGTTGGTCAGAGCCTGGAAGTCACCCCCTCACTTCCGGCTCCTCTCTGATTGAGCGGTTTTCAAGCTAACATCCACTGATTGAATAAGGCTACAGTCCCCACCCTTCTGATCTTGAGTGACAGCAGATGTGATCAGATGAGGCTGCAGGCAGCAAGAAAAAAAAAAGCACCTATTTACTTATAATATTTTGAGGTTGAGTTGCCACCCTGTACTGGAATTTGGGGAAGAGGAGCAGGATGTGGTGTGCATCACAGAGCATCCTGGGAACTCTGGCATAAGAATGGTGCCTGGTGACTTGGTCGCTGGGTTGGAGGACTCAATACCAGTCTGCGGAGGCTTCAAATCACTCCAATGTACCCTGTGAGTAGTTTCAAGGTGAGTCCACATTTTTTGCCCCACTGGGGAAAGCCACACCCACCAGTGACATTTTGGACAAACTGGCCTTTGTCAGAGACAAGTACCAAAGAAATAAGCCCCCACATACCCCTGGATGTAAGGAGAGTGTTGGGCAACACCTTCAGGTCCCCTCCCGCTGTGGGAGCTTTCTGTCCTCTCACTAAATCCTGCTTTAAAAAAGAAAAGAAGAGTGTAAGAGAAAAGAGAAATGTGCACAGATGCAAGAAATCCACAAATCCAGATGATCTCCTTGCTTATCAGAAAATTCAAGTGAGATGGCTGGATTGTGAGAAAAAATGCCAACACATAGGGAAGGTTAGATTATGAGTCCTTAATTGATGCCGGTGACTGAGATTGGACTAGTGTCCCAAATAACTTTTGTTGGCGAACACAGTGAGTAGTGGGTTTTTTAAAGGTAAACATTACATAAGCTGTACTGTTTGATTGATATTTCCTGGCAAACCATATGATTAGTAAGGGGTAGTGAGGGGTATAGATGGTTACAGAATTTATGCAGTAGGGAGTTTCCAATCATCGAGGGCCACAGGAATGGGGGTGTGGGGTATGATTATGAGAAGGTTACATAAGGGGTTCATCTTTGGGCTAAGATGGAAAATCTGTTACAAAATGGAGTTACTCATGTCAAGCAATCTATTTCAACAGGCTATTATAGATTTTGCAGATAGATATTTTATTCCCCCCTTTTAGTTGTTCATGAGTCAATGCATTGACCCATCTGTCATAAGTATGCTATTGTACTGGAGTCTTATATACATAAGTTTCACAGAGCTGATTTGCTTTTTGACTGAGGATTGCTAGGACCTTCCCTGATGTAAAAGAGGCTAGAGAAAAGTTATAGGCAGTACAGTAAGTCATTCCAAAAGGGGGGAAACAAATTAAGAAGCAACACTATAACATAGTAAGGCAATATCACATCCTTTGCATAGGAGATAGGATATTATTAACAGAGACCTTTTGCCACTTTTCCTATCTGCAGGAGCTATAGTAAGCAATTCTGTACTGAAACCCCAAACAAGTGGAATTACAAAACCAAGAGGTATAATTAGCAAACAGTAGGTTTGAGTCTCATGGTTTAGATATTTGTCAAAAGGTGACCTTGAGAGGATTCTTGGCATCCTTGGTTGCAGACTTTCCTTGTTGAATGAGGGAGGGGATATTTGGGGTCCCTTACCACCACAGCGCAGATGATGACACAAACTGGTGGAGTTAGGTCAGTCTCCCTGATCCTTTTAGTTAGAGTGTGGTGAATCCAAGTTGGTATACCATCGACCTTGATTACTGTTGGAGTGGTGAGGATGATGAGAAATCGTTCCTTCCAGGTAGGAGTTAGTCCTTCTTTCTGGAACTTTTTGATGAAAACCAGGTCATCGGGTTGGAATGGATGACAAAGCGTGGAGGATGGCGTAGGCAAAACAGCATGAACATTGGATTGTACAGTTGCCTGGACTTGTTGTAGAGACTGGAGATACCTTAACAGAGATTGGTTAGTTATTTCTTCTTCAATGGAATCACGCAATTGGGGCAACAATGAAGGGGGTCTTCCAAACATGATTTTATATAGAGTAAACCCAGCCTTATATGGGGTGCATCAAGTATGGAGAAGAGTTATAGGCCAAAGATTTACCCATTTTTCACCGATCTCTATATTAATTTGGTTAAAGTAGATTTCAGAGTTCAGTTCATGCATTCTAACTGCCCAGAGCTTTGTGGTCGGTAAGCACAATGTAATTTCCAGTTTATGTTTAATACCTTACTAACCAGCTGCACTATGGACGAGGTGAAGGCAGGATCATTGCCAGAGCCAATAAAGAGGGGGACCCCAAACCTAGGAATAATTTCATTTAGTAAAATCTTAGTAACTGTTAGGGCGGTTTCATTTTTGGTGGCAAAGGCCTCTGCCCACTCAGAAAAGGTATTTACAAATACTAGCAAATAGTTATACCCTGCATGAGGGGACTTTATTTCAGTGAAGTCCACTTCCCATTTTTCTCCGGGAATTGTTTCTTGAGCTCTAATACCGTCCGGGGATCTGAGCCCTTGTTTTGCCTTGACTTGGGCACAGGTTGGGCACATAGTGGCTGCTGTTGCAGCTATGGTTTTTAAATTATTAATATGATAAAAATGATTTAACAGTTTAGTTATTTTAGTACCATCCAAATTGGTAGTAGAATGTAGTTGTTTTACCAATGTATGTTCCAAGGTTTCATGCAGGACAATTTTAGAGTCCTTGACCCACCATCCTGTGGAATCTTTGTAAGATGCCATTGGGCCCACCTGTTCTTCTTTTTCCTGAGTATAAGCTGGCTGTTCTGGGAGAGAAGGAGTTGGAAAGGTTTTAGTTAGCAAAATAATCAGAGGTTCAACTTGGAGTTCTGTTGCCTTCTGGGCCTCCTGGTCTGCCAGGCGGTTTTCAGTTGCTTCTGGAGGGTCTGAGTTTTCTTGTCCCTTGCAATGAATGACATCTACCTCTTTGGGTAGCCATATAGCCTCTAAGAGGGCTAATGTTTCCTCCTTGTTCTTTATAGTCTTACCTGCCATTGTAAGAAGACCTCGTTCCTTGTAGATTATGGCCCGCACATGCAATGTAGCAAAAGCATACCAGCTGCCAGTGAAGGTGTAGGGTCTGAGTTAAAGCAATTAACTCAGTCTTTTGATCTGAGGTAGCTTGAGGCAATGCCTGTGACCAGATTACATCCTGAGCCATAGTTACAGCTGCACCAGCCCTGCAGATCCCCTTTATTACCAGGCTGCTACCATCTGTGAACAAGTCAGCATCAGCCTGGCTCAAGGGAGTGCCCCAAAGATAAGGCCTGCTTGCCTGAAAGATGTCCAACTTGTTTCATGGTCATGAACTGGCATTTCCGGATTGTCATCAGGCAATAGGGTGGTTGGATTGAGGCATCGTGTAGAAGAGAAACCTAGTCTAGTTTGGCCAAGCAAGAGACTTTGATACTGGGTGATACAAGTGTTTGACATCCAGTGGCCAGAGGCTTCCCGGAGCAGAGTTTCTACAGCATGGGGAAAAATCAAAGTCATATTTTGGCCAAAAGTCAATATATCTGTTTCTTTAACTAGTATGGTCATGGCTGTAATGCCCTGAAGACAAGATGGCCAGCCAGAAACCACTGGATCCAGTCTTTTTGAAAAGCCACTAGTCTCCTCCATGGTCCTAGGATCTGGGTGAGGACCCCTTTTGCAATCCTTGTTGTTCATGAATGAACGAGTGAAAAGGCTTGGTGACATCTGGAAGGGCTAGAGCCAGGGCTTGGGTCAAAGGCCGTTTTTAACTGCTGGAATGCTTGTTCCTCGGTAACAGTTCAGTTTAGGGGCTGATCCCCTGCTGTGGCTGTGTACAGAGGCTTGGCAATTTCATCAAATCCTGGTATCTATAGTCAACAACACCCTGCCATCCCCAGGAATTCCTATACCCGTTTCTTGGTGGTAGGCGTGGGGATTTGAAAAATGGCTTCTTTCCGAGCTGAGGTTGGGGCTCCTGTACTTTCTTTTAGTTGGTATCCCAGGTAGGAAACTTCAGTGGAGCAGAGCTGTGTCTTCTTTGCTGTTACTCAATAGCCCAAGTCTTGAAGAAGCTGTAGCAGAGCCTTGGTACCTTGTTAAAAACATATCCAGGTCTGCAGTTGCAAGTTGCAAGAGATCATCAACATACTGGAGTAAAGTACATTCAGGGTGTAGGGCACAGAACCCTGACAAATCCTGTTGCAAGAAAATCCAAAAAGAGTTGGGAGTTCTTGAGACCTTGTGGTAACCGGGTCCAGGTTAACTGACTGGTGTCCCCTGAGTCAGGATCTGATGTTGAGGAGGAAGCAGGCTGAGCAAAGTATACGTGTTTGGAACAGTAGGATGGAGAGTTTCAACTCGCTTACTAACTTCTCTTAAGTTTTGAACTGGTCGATAATCAGAGGTTCCTGGTTTCTGAACTGGCAAAAAAGAAGTGTTCCATGCTGACTCACATGGAGTTAAAATATTAGCAGCTCAGAATCTTTTGATATGAGGAGCAATTTCTTTCCAGCCCTGTAAACTCATAGGGCACTGAGGAACGCAAACAGAAGTAGCTGATGCTACTAAACTTACCACCACTGGAGGGTGATGTTTCACCAGTCCTGGTGGGTTGGTCTCTGCCCAACTGAAGGAAACTCCTGTTGTAACCATAGAAGTAAACTTGATGGGGCATTTTCAGTAGAGGACTTAGAGGAAGTTAAAAGATATTCAGAGGGCAGTCTGGAGCTATTAGAAATGAGTGAGTAACTCACTTTTGCCCCAGATTGACAATCCAGTTGGAAGTGAACTTGCAAATAGTAGCTGCCCCTGTTGCCCCCTGCACCAAAACCTGCCTGTTCAGCAGATGGCAGGACCAGAACTGGCTTAAGATTTTCTTGTTGTGGGTGAAGGGGACAATCTTTGACCTAATGCCCTACTTCCTTGCAACAAGCACAGTTTCTTTGTCAACTGAATGTGTCAGGGCTTCTGACCCTTTTGGCCCTTCTGGTTATTGAACTTTTGACTGGGAGGCTTGGAATCACCCCTGAGGCCTGGAGCACTGTTATGAGGATTTTGATTTGTCCTTTTGCAGGCTTGTCAGCTGCGTGCACTGCCTGCTTTTTTTTCTCAGCATCTCAGTTATTATAAACTTTGTGGGCTATTTCAAGCAGCTGAGAAATATTCATTCCTACAAAGCCTTCCAGTCTTTGTAACTTCTTCCTCATGTCTGAAGTTGCCTGAGACACAAATGCAAGATTTATAGTTCAAGCATTCTTGGGAGCTGAGGAATCAAAAGGGGTGCAGGTCTGAAACACCTCAGGGCAGAAGATTACAGATCCCTGGCACAGCCTCAGGGAAGAAAGCTACAGATTCCTTGTACAAAATTAAGGCCATAAACAAAACAAATTATACTGGACAGAGTATATTGGTAACAAAACAAATTTTACCTCCTAGGAGAATGAGATGAATAAAGGCCAGAAAAAGTTTCTGACCTGTGGACCAGTCCGCAGGTGCAGCAGAGGCAAGCCCTGTAGCAAAAAGCACGTCAATCAAGCAAAGCAAGAAAAGAGGCCAAGGGTGACACGGGTTTATGTTAGAGATAGTAGAACTGGCAAGCAATTTCTAGCTTTGGATAGCTCTAGTTGTTTTGGGTCAAAATGTGCTGCTTATGAAAGGAGTTTCTGCAGCTGAGACCCTGCCAGTTGTTTTACTGGCTCTTACATGTTGTGGTTTTCCCTTTGAGAACTGACAGCTCTCAAAGAGGCCCCAGGGCACTGGATGACCTGTCCTTATGTGCACTCCCCAGACAGGACAACCCTGAGAAGCACTGAGAGAACTTTCTAACTCCAGGCGATCTACCTCTAGGATCCTCTACTCTGATCCTATAACCTTCTGGGATCTGGCATCTGGTCAAGCCTGGGACTTTCTGGAACTCACAGTGTCCTGCATAACTAAAATGAAGTGATTCCTATGAAGTCCTTGCACATTACAGGAATTGATCCAACACATTCGTGAGTCTCTCAGTCACCTAAGGGAATCTGTTTGCCCAGACCAAAGGGAAGAGTGCCTCTTATCTTCAACCTAGACTGAAGTCAGGCCTTTGTTGCTTACATGAATATTATGCAAAGAGGAGACAGTAACCCTCAGGGAAACATAAAATGACATGAGACAAAGAACAATTATCCAAGAGAAACAGAAACTTACCAACATAAGAATAACAAAGCTGCTGGCTTTTTATTTTTTATTTTTTGAGTTGGAGTCTCACTCTGTCTCCCAGACTGGAGTGCAGTGCTTTTTAGCAAAGGGCAAATGCAAACAAGAGCACTAACGGGTCAGCTCAGCATTTCTCTGGCACTACAGAGTGGCTCGGGAGGACCCAGATGAGAAAGCTCTTCCTACCTGGTTAGTGATTAAGAGGGTACCCAAACTGAAACCAGATACTGAACTGAGACTTTGGAAAAAACAGAGTTTAAGGAGCAGCCTCATCAGGGTTCCACCTCCTTAACAATTATAGCCATAAACAGAATAAACAGATTTTTACCTCCTAGGAGAACACAGATGGACTCAGGTATTCTTGAAGCGTGAGAAAGTCAGCAGTCATTCTGTCTCCCTCTGAGCCAGTTGAGAGGTTATGGAGCCCTGGAATGACTCAGGGGCTGCCTCCCCTATAAGGCCTCCACTGAGCCAGGGAGAGCAAATTTTGTAACCATTGAAAAACATCTCCATTTTTCCCACTTGCAGGACTTGGTGACTATGTTGTACTTTCTTCCTCTATGAATGCAATGTTTTTGTATTTCGCACATAAGTGAGATCACACAGAGCTTTTCTTTCCCTCGAGTTGGAGTCTTACTCTGTCACCTGGGCTCGAGCACAGTGGTATGCTAATGACCACCACAGACTCAAGTTTCTGGGCTCAGATGATCCTTCCATATCAGTCTTCCAAGTTGCTGGAACTACAAGCACATAGGGCCATGCCAAGCTTATTTTTTCATTTATCATAGACACACAGTCTCACCAACGTGCTGAGACTGGTCTTGAACCCCTGAGCTCAGGCAATTCTCTCATCTCAGTCTCCCAATGTGCTGGGATTACAGACATGAGCCACTGTACCCATCCTCATGCAGTATTTGTGTGTGTGTCTGACTCATTTCAGTTAGCATAATGTCTTACACTTTTATCCATAAGTTTGAAATTTCAGTGCCAGAGTCCAGCCGGGTTCAGGGTACCCCAAAGGTGGAGATGGCATTGGTGATTAGGGGGAAGAAGAGAGAGAGAGAGAGAGAGAGAGAGAGAGAGAGAGAGAGAGAGACTGGACTCCAGTCTAGTGCAGAAGCCATGTGTGTTATTGGGAATTGCAATGGGTCTTTTATACAAAAAGTCAGATGTGGGAGGGGCGTCCCCCACCCACCAGAAATCTTAATCCATGAAAATTTAATCAATGATTGCCTTTAAACCCTTTTCATATGATAATCTTAAAATCCCATAACAAAGGATAACCTAATCCGTGTTGACATATTCTATAAACCTTTTTCATCCTAAGCTGATTGATTTATGCCAAGTTAAACAATTCTATAGAAGCTTAAGTATTTACTTTACAAACAAAAGTGGCCCATCCCAGAATGTTTGGAATGTAGCCCAGTCCAAAGTTCACAGTGGGCTACCTGCAAGTAACCCAGCCGCATTCTTTCAACAAAATGGCTGTCTTCTAAAACTATATTCTACAATTTACACCTTCAATAAATCCTAAGATCATGACCCAGAAGCCTGTGACCAACACTAAGGCTCTTAGATGTGACCCAAGTTTGAATTATAAGTTGTGTGAAAGCCAAAACTGCAGTTTGTGGAAGAATGGGAGCAATGAGCTTCTAAAGTTAGCTTGTGTTTGTCCCAATCTCAGAGTTTTTATGTTTTGAGCTCACGGGAACTTAATCTGGTTAGTGCTGAGTAGAAAGGGGGAGGAAATGGGGTCAATAGCTCCCAAACGCATCCTAGTGGTCTCAGGGTCAACGGCCCTTTCTGATCCCTAATGCTCAGTGGGCCTCTGTGGCCGTCTCCCAACATCTCCCCCTTTTTTATTTTTTAGCATGAAACCATGAAACTCTGTATTGCTCTCCTTTAGCACTCTGAAGATGATTGGGAGTAAACACAGCAACAAAA
>NW_007257586.1:132362-133265 GCF_000164805.1 Carlito syrichta
TTCCAAGTTACTTTGTCCTAAGAATGGGCAGATTTAAACTCAGAGTGACATTGGAGAGCCAATTTCTCTTTTAAGGTCACAGGTTCTTGCCCTACTGCTAAAACTCCTTCCTCCAAAGCACTAACCTTACTTTCCAACTTCTGGCCTATGATTTCCTGAATAGCCATGGCAATAGAAACGTTTTTAGACAGTCGATCAGCAAACATAGTTGTATGAACTTCCCTAGATAATGCTACAGCTCAAAAGTAGCTATTAAAGCTGTAACTCCTAAAATTAAAAGTAGCCAAAAATCTTTTCTGTCTTTCTAAAAGAGCATTAGCCTCATACAATATCTTTAAACCATATGCATCATACCAACGAGATGACAATTATACAAGAATCATCAAATAAGATGGCTACTCAAGAATAACAAAACCTTCGTAAAAGGCATTAGTTAAACAATTAGTTAAAAATACACCCAGTACAAGACACCTTATAAACATTGCTATGATACTCAATTTTAACAACTTAGTACTTATTTCATACTAAAAACACATAAGAGAACTGCAAGCATCCCTAATTGGTACTGCTGAGTTTGTCCAACAGGCCTAGACAGGCTGACTGGGTGAAGGGCTGTGAGGGCTCTCCACAAACGAGGTTGAATGGCTTGTCTGGTACCCATTCATTGGAGTACCTTCTAGTTGCAGCAAGTGTAGAGCCATTAAAATCCCAGTCACTAATATATATTCTTTCATCAGGTACAATATAGTCCACCTTAGAGTTATAAGCACAGTCTCTCCATTTCAGGAAGCCAGTATCTTGCTGGATGAGTGACCAGTCCTTTTCCATATCATTGAAAGGGGCAAGCAGGTATCTGAGAGGTGGTGTCCATTAAACACAATTGAATAGTTAGGGTCATAGCTG
>NW_007257586.1:133539-134346 GCF_000164805.1 Carlito syrichta
GTCCTTCCAGTCTAGTCTGCTTATTAACACCTATTTTGTAGTTAGCTAACAGGATTCACTCATATGATTTCTTTACTTCCGTCTGGGAAAGTTGAACTTGAGAGAAATTTATCATAAGACAACGAAGAAGAATTTTTAACATCCTTTTGTCCGAGCCACCCCCTTGAGAAGAGACATGTGGGGGGGGTGAGAAGTCTGGAGGTTGGGGTTAGGTGCCATGGCCTTTGGCACCCACCCCTTCTCTGAAGGTAAAAGAGAAAGACTGGAGGCTGGGGACAGATACCATGGCCTTTGGCACCCGCCCCTTCTCCGAAGGTTAAAGAGAAAGACTGAAAGTCAGAGCTAGGCACCACAGCCATAGACACTTGCCCTTCCTTCCCAGATAAAGGTGAAGGGACTCACAGAACAGATTACAAGAAACAAAAGTAGTAGGTAAAGCAGGAATTGGAGTTATAGGAGGAATAGGAGAGGACAAAGGAAGTGAAAACCCTTATTTTGTTTACATTTTTAGCATGTTGTGAAGTTACCATATCTCCTGCTTCTGCCAGAAATTCTATTTGCTCCCATGCTGGTAATTGGGAATGATGTACGCTGAAGATGTTGTTACAGTTTTTAGACAGCATCTGATAGTGTACTGTCTTGATTTTGGGATAATCTGAGAGGGAAGTTTTTGTTCTGCAATGAAAGTTCTCTCATCTGGTGTGTCAGTGTTTCTCCTTCCTCTGGCTGGCAGGGTGGATGGTGCAATTCTTGTTTAGCCGAGTGTTGCAAATCCTATTCAGTATGTAATGATGCCTCCCTATGCAA
>NW_007257586.1:134757-175816 GCF_000164805.1 Carlito syrichta
CTTGACCCTGTGGGTTATAAGGAATTCCTGTAGAATGAGAAATATTAAATTGAGAACAAAACTGTTGAAAAGATTTTGATGTATGCGCAGGACCACTGTCAGTCTTAAGTTGTTTTGGCATACCTAATTGTGAGAAACAACAAAAAAAAATGTTGCACCACGTCCTTGTAAGCTTCTCCAGTTCTTGCTGAGGCTGAAATAACATGAAATATATGAGAAAATGTATCCACAGTAAAATGTACATAAGACAATTTTCCAAATGTAGGTACATGAGTTACATCCATTTGCCATAACACAATAGGTTTTAATCCTCATGGATTAACTCCTACTGGAACATTAACACAACTAGGACATGCTGGATAATTCTTAACAATCTGTCTTGCTGCTTCCCTAGGTATCTGAAATTCATCATGTAAAGCAGTAGCATTTTGATGGTGATTATGAGGCAGTTGAGCTTGAGTAACTGCCTCTGTCTCCAAAGTTGCATAGATGGCAGGTTTTGTTAAATTATCAGCCAATTGATTACCGTCATGTAGAGGTCCCAGAAGGCCGGAATGAGATCTGACATGGCCAATGAAAAATTCTCTTTTCTAACACAAATCAATTGTTGCAGTTGTATAAGCTATTCCAAAATTGTGGTTTTACTCGCAGGAATAGTTGCTGTCTCAATATGAGGAAACAGCCCCTGAACATAGCGAGAATCAGTATACAAGCTAAATCTCTTGTCTTTTAGAGCGGTAAAGGCATATAAGACAGCTCTTAATTCTGTTTTTTGTGCTAAAGTCTCTGAAGTACTTAAAACATGAGGTTTTGTCATTAATTACTGCCACTGCTTTACCATTAGAAGAACCATCAGTAAAAATCAATACTCCCTCAAGGGGGACTAAGGAACATGCATGAGGAAATTATAGGATTACATTTCACAAACTGCAACAATGAATTTCTAGGTAAGTGAAACAAAATTTGTCCTCTAAAATCAATCAAAGCCACTTGCCAATCATCATTAGTTTGCAACAAGGTTTGAAACTGAGTTTTGTCATATGGGATGATGATATTGTCCACATCTTTTCCAAACAATTCCACACTTCTCTGTCTTCCTTTGATTATTAGCCAAGCTACTAAGTACAGATAAGATGCTAAAACTTTTTTAGGGGAAACCAGTAAATGTAACCATTCCATAGGTCTTTCCTGCCACAAGCACCCTGTTGGGGTATGAGAAGTAACCAACACAATTAATTCCCATGGTATATCATAACTTACTCTTTTCACCCTTTGGGACTCAATGGCCTTTTCCATGAGAGTTAAGGCCTCTTTTGCCTTGGGTGTTAAGACTCTTTTAGAAGTGGGGGAGGGATCCCCCAGCAGTATATCAAAAAGAGTCTTTAAATCTGCAGTAGTGACATGTAAATAAGGTCTCAGATAATTAATATCTCCTAATAATTTCTGAAAATCATTTAAGGTAACCAAATGATTCTTTCTTAATTGTAGAGGTTGATGACTCACAGTTTGAGTGTTAACACTTGGCCAAGATAAGTAAAGGGCGGGTTGGTTTGAATTTTTTCAGGAGAAATTTTCAAACCACAATTAGCCAATGCTATTACTGTTTCATTCAAAACATTATGGGAAAGAAGACGATCTTCATGAGCCAATAAAATATCATCCATTTAATGAATTAAGTAAAGATTAGGATGGTTCCTTATATCCTGCAAAGCTGCATCTACAAACCTCTGGCACAAGGTAGGGCTGTTTTTCATACCTTGTGGCAGGACCTTCCATTGATATCTCTGGAACAGCTGTTTTAAATTATGAGAAGGTAAACTAAATGCAAATCTTTTACAGTCTTGAGAACTTAAAGGTATAGAAAAAAAGTAATCTTGTAAATCAATAACTATGATGTTATAATCAGCAGGAATAGCAACCGGAGATGGCAACCTGGGCTGCAATGCACCCATAGCCTCCATGGTGGCATTAATGGCTCTTAGATCCTGTAAAAGTCTCCATTTTTCAGATTTCTTTTTTTATAACAAATATAGGAGTATTCCAAGGACTGGTAGAAGGCTCTATATGGCCAGCCTCCAACTGCTGTTGAACTAATTCTCTTGCTGCCTTAAGTTTCTCTGTGGGCATGGGCCATTGTTCCACCCAATCTGGTTTATCATCTTTCCAGGTAATTGGATCAGCAGCCTCAGGAACAATGGCCCCTAGGGCACTATTTGAAAAGCCAATACCAGACCGGTCTTTCCTCTCTGCAACCTGAACAGGTCCTTTTATGCCCTGTCTGTTCCTTCCTAGCCCCTTTAAGGGATCGTATCCTATTTGTAGCATTTGTGCTGACACCTTGTCATCTGGACTATACAGAAGCATGCCCATTTGAGCAAGAATATCACATCCCCAAAGTGTAATGGGGATGGAAGAAATGATGTAGGGACAAAAGGCTCCTGAAGTTTCATAATCTGTCCAATTTAAGATTTGAGAACTTTTGGCTACAGAGGGCACTCGACCAATACAAATGAGCCCTGATGGGGCTACTTGTGTTGGCCAGGAAGATGGCCAGTCTTTCCCAGCAATACAAGAAACAACAGCCCCTGTATCTAGCAGGCCTTTAATTTTAACTCCCTGAATATATAAAGCTTTTAGAGGTCTGGAGTTAGTAATTTCCTGAACCCAGAAAGCGAAATTGCTTGAGCCAAATCCAGAGTCACCCCTGGGCTTATCGGTTCAAGACTTGCCCATTTTATGATAGGGTAAGTGTAGAAACTGAGCTATTCTTTGACCTTCATAAAATTGTACAGTTTTGCTAGGGGGAGCAACAAGTACCTGGATTTCCCCTGTGTCTTAAGAGTCCACCACTCCAGGAATCACAGAAACTCCTTGTAGAGACAAGGGACTTCTTCCTAATATTATACCCACTATTCCATCCAGGAGAGGGCCCTTCACTCCTGTTGGAATTGGGGTAACTGGAACATCTGGAGTTAATATTGTTGTGGTGGAGGAATGGAGGTCCAGTCCTGTGCTCCCTGGGGTGGCTCTGATGAGTTCTGAGATGGGATAAAGGAAACAAACGGGTTCATGCTGGAAACTGCCCCTATTGTTATTTGGGGCTGGGGCCGGCCCCTCTGCCTGTTTCCCAGAATTGGCACTGTAGATCATTGTTTAGTTAACACAGTGCCATTTTAATGAAATTTGGATTTGCAATCCCTAACTCAATGAAATCCTTTCTGACACCTAGGACACAGAAACTTTGGTCAAGAGCTCTCATTAGGCTGTTGCATCAGGGCTTCCTGCAACCCTTGTTTACCTGGGCAGTCCCTACTAATATGGCCAGGCTGCCCACAGTTATAACAAGTTAAAACCGAGCTGTTTTTTGATTTATTGTTACCATTTTGCATTCCCTGCACAAATTGTGCATAAGTTTCTCTCTTCAAGGTGGTGGCTGTTGCCATACCTGGTATAACAGCAGGGTTAATATCAGCACACTGCCTGATAAAATCAGTTAATTGTCCTGCTCTTATAATCGGTCTAATCAAAGCTGGCAAGTACTGTTAGCATTCTTGAAAGCCAACTGTTTAATAAGGATGTTTGCTGCTTCTGCATTAGAGATTACTCTATTTGCTGCTGTTGTAAGTCTAGAGAGAAACTCCTTGTAAGTTTCATCTGTTTTCTGCTTAAGATCAGATAGTGAGGCAGTCTGAGTAGAATTAATAGGTAACTTCTTCCAAGCCTCACTTGCACAATAATTTACCTGGAGTAAAACTTCCTTGGGTAAGATTAGTTGACTGTCAACTGACTCATATAATCCTCTTCCTAACAGCATATTGCTAGAAATATGAAACTGATTTGGATCCCTCCGCTGGTTAGTAGCCTTCTGGATCCTTACCTGATCTTCAAATTCAGTTGTCCATAATAAATAGGCTCCTCCTGACAAACAGCTTTTAGCAAGTTGTCACCAATCTTGTGGGGTCATCCACCGAGTGGCAAGTTGTTCCATAATAGTAATAGTTTAAGGAGTCATAGGACCATACTGAGCACAAGCCTCTTTAAGTTCTTTAATCAATTTATATGGTAGCGGCTCCCAATGAGGTGGCTCATTTACTGTGCCTTCTTTCATATAAATTACTGGAAAGCAAGAAGACAAGGTAAAATCTCCCTCTTCTTCTGTCTTTTTTCTGGCTCTCTGCATACCTACATTAGCCGGAGACACATACCCAGGTGTGAATTTTGGTGTTTTCACCTTATTTCTAGTAAAGGATATGGGAGCAGGTGCCTTGGCAACATTAGCAAGATTTTTTCACTTATGATACCCAATCCCTTCCTCCTCCAACTCCATCTCCTCCTCAGGGAAAAATCCATCATCTAAAGGAGGCTCTGAGGCTACAGCCAGCAGGGGAGTGTCTTTATTTTTGACCGGAATTTTAGAGAAATCGTGCTGTGGATTTAAAGCATCTCGGATAATATTCCATAAAGCTAAGGCATACAAAATGCAAAAGGCAAGCCAATTGGTTCCTCTATTGGACAATATGTTCAAAATACTAGCAGACATGTTCCTTTCTTTAGATTCACTCTGGCCCATGATTCTATCATGGCTCTTAAACTGCTCACCCTTCCTTGCTCTGCCTGTCTCTACAGAGGGGTCTGTGGCATCCTGGGTGAGGTCCTATCCGTCCTGAAAAAAAAAAAAAGAAAGCTTACCTTGAGGCCCCATGTTGGGCACCACTTGCCAGAGTCCAGCTCCAGCCGGATTCAGGGTACCCCAAAGGTGGAGATGGCATTGGTGATTGGGAGGAAGAAGAAAGAGAGAAAGAGAGAGAGAGAAAGAAAGAGACTGGACTCCAGTCTAGTGCAGAAGCCATGTGTGTTATTGGGAATGACAATGGGTCTTTTATACACAAAGTCAGATGTGGGAGGGATGTCCCCCACCCACCAGAAACCTTAATCCATGAAAACTTAATCAATGATTGCCTTTAAACCCTTTTCATATGATAATCTTAAAATCCCATAAGAAAGGATAACCTAATCCATGACTGACATAGTCTATAAACCTTTTTCATCCTAAGCTGATTGATTTATGCCAAGTCAAACAATTCTATAGAAGCTTAAGTATTTACTTTACAAATGAAAGTGGCCCATCCCAGAATGTCTGGAATGTGGCCCAGTCCAAAGTTCACAGTGGGCTACCTGCAAGTAACCCAGCCGCATTCTTTCAACAAAATGGCTGTCTTCTAAAACTATATTCTACAATTTACACATTATTCAACTTCAATAAATCCTAAGATCATGACCCAGAAGCCTGTGACCAATACTAAGGCTCTTAGATGTGACCCAAGTTTGAATTATAAGTTGTGTGAAAGCCAAAACTGCAGTTTGTGGAAGAATGGGAGCAATGAGCTTCTAAAGTTAGCTTGTGTTCATCCTGGTCTCAAAGTTTTTATGTTTTGAGCTTACAGGAGCTTAATCTGGTTAGTGCTGAGTAGAAAGGGGGAGGAAATGGGGTCAATAGCTCCCGAACGCATCCTAGTGGTCTCAGGGTCAATGACCCTTCTTGATCCCTAATGCTCAGTGGGTCTCCGTGGCCGGCTCCCAACATTTCAGGATTCTTAAAATTTCTTTGAGTGAATAATATGTGATTGTGTACATATACATTATTAATCAACACAGAATCCACAAATATTTAGGTTCTTTTCACGCTTGGTCATTTTGAGAAATGCTGCTATGAATATAGGGGTGCAGATACTTCTTTTTGATACTGATTTTATTTCCTTTGGTTATATACCCAAAAAAGGAATTTCTATGTTCCATGGTAATTTATTTTTATTTTTAAAAAATGTTGATTATGATTTGTATATGACTCTACCAATTTAAAAATTACCAACAGTATACAGGATTTCCTTTTTGTCATATCCTTATCGAAAGTTATCTCTCTTCTGGTTGAACAGGTGTAAAACAATATATCATCATTGTTGTGCCTAAAAATATAAAAATAAAAAATACCTCCTGGGCTCAACAAAATCCATTGTGTTGATTTGAAATTGCCTCTATTGGTGACATTGAGTGCTGTTTCATATACCTGTTGGCAATTTGTATGTTCTCATTGGATAAATAACTATTCACTTTGGGGTTATTTCTTAGGTGATTATCATCTTGTTTTTGCCTTTGATTTGGGTAATTTTTTTGTATTTTGGATATTAAAATCTCATCAGGTATATGATTTGCAGATATTTTCTCTAGTCCTGTAAGTCTTCTTCCTTCCATGCAAAAGATTTTTAGTTCGATGTTTCCAGCTTGTTTCTATTTGCTTTGTTCCTGTAGTCATACAAAAAAGATTACTAAGACCAATATCATTATCAAATATGTTTTCCTAATCCTTGTTAAGGTTTTGTTTTATTTTGTGAGTCATGGTCTCTGTCACCCAGGTGAGAGTGTGGTGGCTCAAGTAAGGCTCACTAGAGCCTTGAGCTCCTGGCTCAGGTGATCACTCCAATTCAGTCTCCTGAGTACTGGGATGATAGATTGGTGCCTCCCTGCCTAGCTATTTTTTATTTTTATATTTTTAGGCACAAAGTCTTGGCATACTGTATATCCTAGACAGGTCTTTTACTGCTGGCTCAGGTGCTGGGATTTCAGACATGAGCAACCACATCCAACTGATACTGTCTTATTTACATTAACATAAGTCCACAAGATTTATCCTTACATAACACATGACAAGATTTCTTTTTTTAAGGGTTCCACATTTTCTCTGTCCATTCATTCTTTGGAGGACATTTAGGTTGCTTCCACCTTTTGGCTTTTGTCAATAATGCTGTCATAAACATGAATGTACACATATCTTCTTCAGGTTCTGCTTTGTATCTTTGGTTAGACACACACAAGAGGAATTACTGGTCACAGGGTAATATATTTTTTCATTCTTTAGTAGATGTATTTACTTCAGTGATCATTTCCTATCATGAAGATTTTTTTTTTAACTTTGAGGAGTTAGTTTTGTATTTTTCATTGTTGTTTATTCTTTTAGTGTCATGTAATGAAGCATTGTCATTGGCAGTGTCTTAACATTCATCTTATATTTAGTTCTAATAACTTTATAGTTTTTGTATTCAAGCATTTAATCATTTTGAATAGTTTTTTTTTAATATGATTGAAGAGCCTGTCTTTTTTTTTTTTTTCTTTTTTGGCTAACCATTTTTCCAACACCATTTGTTGAAGAAGTTTTGCTTCACCATTGTGTGGCCATGCCAACTTTGTTAAAGATTATTTCATTGTATTCATAAGGATTTATATTGAGGTTTTCCATTTTGTTCCATTATCTGTCTTTTTGTGTGCCAGTGCCACATGTTTTTATTCCTGGAAATTAGTCATATGCTTTAAAATCAGGAAGTGTGATACATGTATGTTATCCTTTATCGCTGTTTTCTTAAGTATTTATTCTTCCTTGAAATTTTATGTAAATTTAGGATTAAAAAATATTTTTTCAAAGAAAACTATCACAAGTATTCATAGGAATTACATGAAATTTGCATATCACTGTGGGTACAGTTGACATTTTAATTATAATAAATAATAATAATCTTTTGACTTCTGTTGAGTTGGAGTCTCACCATGTCTTCCATGCTAGAGTACAGTGAAATGATCCTGACTCAAAACACCCTCAACCTCCTGGGCTCAGACAACCCTTTTTCTTCAGTCTATTGAGTAGCTGGGATGACAGGCATGTGTCATCATGTCTGGGTAAATTTTTTTTTTTAATTTTTGTGTCTTGAGGTCTTGCTATGTTGTCTAGGATGTTCTTGAACCCCAGGGCTCAAGCAAATTACCTACTTCAACCTCCCAAGGTGCTAAGATTACATGTTTGAGCCACACACCAAGCCTAAATATCCTAACTCTTCAGAGTGTGTTGCTTAACTTGCACATATTTTTCAATTTTATTGTTTTTCTTCAACTTTAAATTTTGTTTTATTTCCTTATGATGACAAATAAATGCATCATATATTTTCAGTTTTTTCTTTTTTGAGTTTTCGTCTTACTCATTCACCTAGGCTGGAGTGTTGTTGCATACTCATGGTCAACCCAGTGTCAATTTGCTAGGCTCTGGTGATTCTTCATCCTCAACCTTCCAAATAGCTGGAACTTCAAGCATGTACTACCTCAGCCAGCTAATTTTTTATTTATTGTAGAGACAAGCCCTGGAATAAAAAAGGGAGAAGACAACAGCCATACACTCATGTAGATGGGAATACTTGTGCGAGTGACACAAATGCGAGGTCTAAATGTCAATGAAGATGTCAGACTTTAAAATGTGGATTGGGAATCTCTGCTCTAATGAGACTAATTTTGAGAAGCCAAGGTTTCTATTGTTGACACAGAGAGACATCATCTGTTTACTCTTATGTTCTTCAATCCTACATCTTCTCATTCCTTTTCAGTGTACTTCCAGCACATTCAGAGTGAGAGCCAAAGTTCTCATGTTTTGTGAGAGACTGTATCATCTGACTGTTCATCCATTGCCTTGGGGAGTTGGAAAATATCTGGACATATTTCTAGGGATTTCAAGTCATTTTAAAAGTTCCATTTATGTCTCATGTCAGAAGTGTATACAGGAAGTAGTGGCATTGTTGGGGTTTAGTTCAGCAATCTCTAGAGCACTAGATACAGATATGTGATGTATTTTCTGCATTATAATATGCAGTTTTATGGAGGTTTCCAAACACAATGCTAAAGGAGTTTGGACTGAGTCATTTTATCTGGGCACAAAGCATGATATTAAATTTTTAAAAACAATGTATTATTACATTAAATTTTTATTTTCTTGTATGAACTAAACTTAGAACTTTAACTTTTATTTGCCTAAATGTGTCTCATATAAAATAGACTGATGTAGGCCAGGCTCGGTGGCTCAGCCTGTAAACCCAGCACATTGGGAGGCCAAGGTGAGTGAATTGCCTGAGCCTGCGGGTTCAAGACCCGCCTGGGCAACTTAATGAGACCTCATCTCTACAACAAATCAAAAAAAAATTTAGCCGGGCATAGTAGCACACGCCTGTAGTTCCAGCTACTTGGAAGGCTGAGGTGGAAGGATTGCCAGAGCCCAGCAGGTCGAGGCTGCAGTGACCGGGAGCGGCCACTGCACTCCAGTCTGGGCAACAGAGTGAAACTGCAACTCAAAAAAAAAAAAAAAAATTGACTGATGTATCTGTTCACCTCATAGCATTCCTAAAGAAATTAATGCTGTAGGTAAACCTAAAACATTGCCAAGTATGTAGTAAAAAATTTATTGTTAACTTTTGTCCTTTAAACTATCATTTTATAATTTTTGTTATTTTATTATATAGAATACCAGAGCTAAGTTATCTATTTTTAGTTTTTAATTTGCAGTATATTAGTTTACATATAATATTTGTTTTTAAAAGTTCTGAAATAATATACTTGAATATATATCATGTAAGAGGTGAGTTAGGTAAAAACCTTCTGCTTTGGTTTAAATATTTTTTTGTTTATTGCATGCGAAAAGTTATCACTACTATTTCCTTTCACCTATTTGTGAATAGTAATATGTATTCCCAATAGTTCATTTTGTACATCAGTATATTATACCATATTTCACAGTATTCATGTTGCCTCCAGTATTTATAAATGTGAGGTTTTTCTTCATTCCTAAAGATTAAATTACCACTTTCCCTGTTGTGCAAAAATAACAGCAGTATATTTATGACATAGTAAAGAAGATTCAGTACTACAATTTAAATGCTTAGTCCTTAAAATTTTTTCATCAGCCAGGCTTGGTGACTCAGTCAGTAATCTCAGCAATTTTGGAGGCCAAAGTGAGTGGATTGCTTGAGCCCATGGATTCGAGACCCACCAGGGCAACTTAGCAAGACCTCGTCTCTACAATAAATCAAAAATTATCTGGGCATAGTAGCACGTGCCTGTAATTCTGGCTACTTGGAAGGCTGAGGCAGAAGGATCGCTGGAGCCCAGCAGGTCGAGGGTGTGATGGCTGGGAGTGTGCCACTGTATTCCAGTCTGGGTGACAGAGTGAGACTCCAGCTCAAAAAATTTTTTCATCAAATCTTTTTATGAGTAATTAAAATTCATTGTGTTCTTATATATAACTAACCTAATTTCATGCTAATAATTCATAATGTCTGTTTTTCATAGATGCCAAAAGTTGAAAATTGTAGTTATATAAAAGGATTGTTTAAGAAGTACAACTATGTTTTTCCATAAATTTATAGATAACAGTTTCTCTTATTTTTATTTTTTATCTATCTACAAATTCATACTTTTGCCGTGATTTAGCATTCTCTTTCTCACATCAGATAATTATGTTCATGCATCAGCTAATTATGGTCAAAATGATAACCTAATATGACTTCAGATACCTTATTCAGCTCTGTAGACTCTATTCTAATTAAGAGAATGGAGGACAATAATTCAAATATAAATCAGAAACGTGTCTTGTGCCAAGATTATGTAAGCACTTACATGGTTGTATACATTTTATTTTTGTTATAATTCATTTAATTCTTGGTTAGTGGTCATTTTATTTTATCTAGGTGAGTAATCATGGAAATTCTCCTACTTTCATCATGTGTTTATCAATGAGTGTATATCATCTTTGTATGTGAAATGCTTTCAATTTAGTTGTATGTGTCTCTTGCTACTATCTAATTTCAATTAGAATAATCACCTCCAAATTTATTCTGAATTTAGATACTTTAAGATATCCTGCTATTTAAAGGCTGAATAATATTCCATTGTCAATGCATTTGAAATTGTCTTCTTTGATGAAAGATGTTTGGCTTGTTTTCAAGTATTAAATTTTGTGAGTAATGTTGCAGTAAATATCGGTGTGAAAATAACTCTTCCATTTGAATCTAAATGCAAGGATTTATTTCACTCCTGTCTATTTTTCAGTGTAACTGTCTGCCTTATGATAGCACTAAACTGTTTCAATTACTGTAGCATTTTCATGGACCTTAGAGGTTTGATGTGAGTTTTAGGGTTTTTTGTATTTCTGAAAAAAATGACATGGTGAATTTGGCAAATATTTTGTTGAATCTGTCGGTCACCTTGGTTAGTATGCATATCTTCGCAGTCATGTGTTTGCCACAACTCAGGAAGTTTCTTCTACAGTACAACCTCTCACAACACTAGCTGAAACATGCATACTGATGGGTTTTTAGAACACTTACATGGTGTTGAAATCTTGTACTAGGAGGGGCTCACTCTCCAGAAAGATAATTACAGGACATTTTTTGTTCCTTGTATTTACCATCTGCAAAAAGTTAAAATTAATTTTGTGATGTTTTCTAAAATGTTTAGTTTTCAATGAATGAACTTCCATTAGCATTTTTCGTAGGGTGGCTAGTGATTAAGTTTTTCTGTTTCTGTTCATTTTGAATATTTTTTATTTTGAAAGACAGTTTTGCTCGACATGGTGTTCTCTATAGCTCTGCTCTTTTAGCATGTTTGCTGTATAACCCAAATTCCTTCTGAACAGCAACATTGCTACTGAAATGTCCACTGATAATGTCATAGGAGCATCACTGTACATAATGCATCAATGTTTTTTTCTTTCATACAAGCATGTGTTCTTGTCTGTGCCTTTTGAATCTTTTTTTTTTTTTAGTAAAGAGTCTCAATCTGCCAGGTTTAGTAGCTCAGCCTGTAATCGCATCACTTGGGAAGGCTGAGGTGAGTGGATTGCCTGAGTCCGTGGGTTTAAGACCTGCCTGGGCAACTTGGCAAGACCTCATCTTTACAATAAAGCAAAAATTAGCTGGGTGTGATAGCATATGCCTGTAGATCCAGTTACTTGGAAGGTTGAGGCAGAAGGATTGCCAGAGTCCAGCAGGTCAAGGCTGTGGTGGCTGATAGCGTGCCACTGTACTCCAGTCTGGGTGACAGAGTGAGACTCCAAATAAAAAAAAAGAGTCTCAATCTATCATCCAGGCTAGAATGCAGTGGCAAACTTACATCTACTGAAGCCTTGGCCTGCTGAGCTCAGGGGATCCTTGTACTTCAACCTTCCAAGTAGCTGAGAATATAGGTATGTGGCACCATTGCCAGTTAATTTTTTGATTTATTTTAAATGAAATGTCTCAGCATGATTGCCAAGATGTTCTTAAACTCCTCACTCAGGAAGTTCTTTCAACTTGACCTCCCAAAGTATGGAATTACAGGTGTGAGCCACCACATTTACCCCAAAATTTTGACAGTAGCTTGCCTGACTTTATGTTTGTGTTTACCCTAGTTCAAGTTCAGTAACTTGATTTTCCTATTTTTCTTCCTTGCATTTGTAAACTTCTCAGATTTTTTGGTAATTTTCACCTCCACAAATCCTTATTTTTAATACATTTTAAATGTCTTTGTTGAGTTTTTCCCCTGGTTTTGTTTGGATATCTGTATTCTGTAAAGCTTATCAGGTCTCATTAAGTTGGTTATTTTGAAGGCATGTGTATGCCTCCAATTTATTGGGGTTGAATTCTGGATTTTCGTTGTTGTTGTACCCTAAATTGAGTCCTTTATCCCAATTATCTGTTTGCTTTGAGGTACTTTGTTGGCATTTGGATATTTGAAAATCTACCTGTCATAATGTTTATGGAGTTACTTTGTCTAGACAAATGTGACACAAATCACTAAGTCAGATTCTGGGAGTCTCTCATACCTGTTTTTAGGATGTATCTTTTCTGGAATTATGCACTCCAGTAAGGGCGATGGAGTGAGACTCCAACTCAGAAAAAAAATCTTGGAGAATTCTGCATGGGAATGAAGGGCAAAGAGGATGCTCTTTTTCAAATAACCACTACAAATTTAACAAATGTCAGAAAGTCTTTCATCAACACTCCAAATTTGTTATCCACCAGAGTATCCATATTTCCGAAATAGCTTCCAAACACGAATATGGCAACATATTTAACCAGTCCTCAAAATGTAATCATCAAAAAAATAGTGGAGGAAATGTACACAATATTTGTGGGAAAGTGTTTAGAAGCCATCATATCTAAATAGACGTGAAAGAATCCAAGATGGATAGAGAGCCTTCGAAAGTAAAAAATATGGCAAAGCCCTTAGCTATTACTCATGTCATTTACAACATCAGAAAATTCATACTGGAGAGAAGCTCTATAATTGTGAAGAATGTGATAAAACCTTTACTTTGTATTCACATCAGAGAATACATACTGCATGTAAACCCTATAAGTGTCAAGTATGTGACAAAGCCTTTCATCAGTACTCAAATCTTATTCAACATCAAAGATACCATACTGGAGAGAAACACTATAAATGTGAAGAATGTGGCAAAACCTTTTGCTCTCATTCAGAGCATGCTTAGCATATGATGATCCATACTGGAGAGAAACCCTACAAATGTGAAGAATATGGCAAAGCCTTTCAAACTCATAAACTATTTACTGAACATAGGAGGATCCATACTGTAGAGAAACCCTACCAATGTAAAGATTGTGGAAAAGGTCTTCACTCTCTCAAAGGATATGCTGCACATGAGACCATCCATACTGGAGAGAAACCCTACAAATGTGAAGAATGTGGCAAAGCCTTTCACTCTTATAAAGAATTTGCTATACATATGAGGATCCATACTGGAGAGAAACCACACAAATATAAAGAATTGGCAAAGCCATTAACTTTCACAATCGATTTGCTGGGCACATGACCATTCATACTGAAGAAAAACTCTTCAGATGTGAAAAATATGGTAAAGTTGTTGCTCTCATATACAAAGATAATTGCTCTCTTAAAATGTATATATTGTAAGTTTATGTTTAGTTTTTAAGAATTTTTAAAAATGTAATTGCATGGTATTTGAAAGCACCATGAAAATGTAATTCACAATGGGTGTATATATTTATTTATTTTTATTTTTTTTTGAGTTGGAGTCTCACTCTGTCCCCCAGGATGGAGTGCAGTGGCATGCTCCCGGCCACTGCAGCCTCAACCTGCTGGGCTCCAGCAATCATTTCACCTCAGCCTTCCAAGGAGCTGGAACTACAGGTGCGTGCTACCATGTCCAGCTAATTTTTTGATTTATTGTAGAGATGAGGTCTCACCAAGTTGCCCAGGCAGGTCTCAAACCCGCAGGCACAGGCAATCCACTCACCTCAGTCTCCCAAAGTGCGGGATTACAGGCTGAGCCACCGAGTCCAGCTCACAATAGGTGTATTTAATTAAGGTTTTAAATATATTTTATTTTTCTCCACAACTAAAGAATATCATTGAATAATTTTGTCTTGTTGCTTTTACTTTATATAATTAACAAATGACGTTTTAAAAAAATTTCCTATTTTTGATGAGAAGAGTGCAATAGTTTTGGCCTTCTGACAGGGAAATATTATGTTATAGTTGAAAAAAATGATTAGTAATACTTTAAACAGAAAGTGGTTTTGTTATCTATCCTATGTTGGATTCATATTCTTTGTGCCTGGAAGGAGATTTTAAAGTTGCTAGCAGTTTGGCACTGAAAAATACTATAGCTGATCACAAAACTCTGTTAATGAAATCAATTTTTGAGGAGAGGTTTGGAGTCTCACTCTGTGCCCCAGACTGGAGTTCAGTGGCAAGCTCATGGCTACCATATCCTCGATGACCGGCTGGGCTCAGGTGATCCTTCCACCTCACCCATCCAAGTGCTGGAACTACAGGCATACACCACCACCCCTGGCTAATTTTTGGTTTATTATTGAGATGAGGTCTCGCTATATTGCCCAGACTGGTCCTAACTCCTGGTTTCAAGCAATCCTCTCAACAATTGATTTTTTATTGACTTTACTTTGCTAATTTGTTCAGTGAAAAGTTGGGAGACTTTATAAGTCTAGGGGCTGTTTTTATTTCTGTATTTTTTGACATTCCAACAAAGTGAACAAACACAAAATACTGCTTAATTTGTAATAAATCCTCTTTAAAATGCAATAAATATTCCTCTTAGAGTGAATTTCTGTCTCTATGTAAGACACAACAATTTCAGAATGAAGAAACTGGATTGTTGTGGATTCCACATTAACAATCCATTAACATATTTTGTATATTATGTGTATTATATACAGTATCCTTACAATAATGTAAGTAAATTAAATAAGAAAAAAGTGAATACTGTATATTCTCACATATAAGTGAGAGCTAAACACTGGGTACACACAGACTTAAAAATGAGAACGATAGGCCCTAGAAACTGGTGAAGTGGGAGGGGGAGATGGGTTGATAAACTGCCTGTTGGGCACTGTCTGCAGTGTTCTGGTGATGAGTTCAAAAGATGTTTAAACTTGACCATCACACAATATATCCATGTAATAAGCCTGCACAGTTACACCCTGAATTGAAAAGAAAAAAAGGCCAGGCTCGGTGGCTCAACCTGTAATCCTGCACTTTGGGAGGCCAAGGTGAGTGCATGGCCTGAGTCCGCGAATTTGAGACCTGCCCAGGCAACTTGGCAAGACCTCATCCCCTTTTTATAAAAATTAAAAAAATTAACCGGACGTGGTAGCGCGCACCTGTAGTTCCAGCTACTTGGAAGACTGAGGTGGAAGGATCGCCAGAGCCCAGCAGGTCAAGGCCGCGGTGGCTGGGAGCATGCCACTGCACTCCAGTTTGGATGATGGAGTGAGACTCCAACTCAAAAAAAAAAAAAAAAAAAAGGAAAACAGAATGTCTTAAAGGAGAAAAAGTATCTTTACTATTCATTAAATGAAAGCAGGTCATCATAAAGTACTTCATCCTTGCCATCTTCACCAACAGAATTTGAAGTTGAGGTGGAAGAAGAGGATCTGGTCTTGCTGTCTTAGGTGGCAGAGGTGGAAAAGTTGCAGAAGGTGGACAAAAGGCAAGTGAGTTGGGACACTTGGTGTAGCTTGACAGAAACAAAACTTAGTTTCTGTTCGATGGTTTTACATTTTCATTTCTCTAAAAACGTGGCTATATGATACCAATTCTACTTCCTCCATTGGCTCTAGTTTGAGTGCCCTGTTGTAATGGGGCCCTGTTACAAAAGAAGTCAGAAGCAATCTCTAATCTCAGAACCCTTCTGCCAGCTTGTGGAATGCCAGTGTGCTTATAACATTGCTGCTCCTTTTTTTTTGAGTTTGATCTCACTCTATTCGCCAGGTTGGATGCAGTGGTAAGTTCATGATCACTCAGCCTTGAGGTCATGGGATCAGGCCATCTTGCCCCTCTAGCCCTAAGTAGCTCATGCTACAAACGTATGCCACAATGCCCAAACAAGTACTGGATTCATTGTTAAGACAAAGTCTCACCAAGTTGCCCTGGTTGACCTGGAAACCCTAGACTCAGGCAGTCCTGTCTACTCTGCTTCCCAAACTACTTTAATTACAGGCATGAGCCACCATGCCCAGCCTCTTCTGTTTCCTTTCCAGTCATATGGCAGTGAGTTGGAAGCACTTCACCCATCAAGTCATGTGCTGTTAATTCCTCTGGTGTGGCCTCTGGGCTCTGCAATGTCTTCAGGATTTATATCTTGATACCCTCACCTCCTCACCTTTTTGCCATATATACAATCATTCTTTATAATTTCCTTGATATGCTCTGGAGAGACCAAGTGCTCATATGGAAACATTAGCATCACATGGAGTGTGGAACAGAATCTCACAATGCTTGTATTCACCACAGAGCAGCAGGACATGTCCACAAAATTATTGATTGATACAGTGTGTTATCTAATTTTATGCCCTTATGAGTTAATACATCATCCTTACATTTATTTATACTTTTCTCAATTGCTAATGGTGTTATGTATAACCTGCAAATGCATACATTTTAAGTTTACATTTGTATGATAGATTTGTGTAATTCATGGCAGTATATGTCAAAACACACTAGAATATACTTCTAACTAATGTGCCCATGACACATTAAATTGGTAAAATATATTCTGAAACTGTGGTTTGTATGTGAGTTTGTTTTAAATGATCACAAATTGTCAAAAATAAACAAACCCCAAACAATAAAAAACTTCCAAACTTTGTTAAAAATATGTGGACTTTTGTTCACACCCATGTTCTTCATGGACAAACTGTATAGTGAGAAAAATAAATGTGGAAATAACAAGACACTATAAAGTTCACTAGTCATATTTGGAAGACAGCCAAATAAAACATAATTAGAAATATAGTAACTCAGCAGCATAAAATGTATGAGATGAATATTAAATTTGATTGAGCTGGTAACAGCAATTCTTGTTTTTGTTTTGAGTTGGAGTCTCACTTTACCACCCAGGCTGGAATGCAGTAGCACACTTTCAGCCACCATAGCCTCTACCTGCTAGGCTCATGTGATCTGTCCACCTTAGCCTTCCAAGTGGCTGGAACTACAGGCACACTCCACCATGCCTGGCTAATTGTATGATTTATTGTAGAGATGAGGTCTCACTGAGTTGTGTAGGCTAGTCTCTAACCTGTGGGCTTAGGTAATCTTGTCACCTCGGTCTCCCAATGTCCTGGGATTGTAGGTGTGAGACACCAAACCTGGCCTGAGCAGAAACATTGAGCACAGTGTATATACTCACAGAGTTTAGAAAAGTCTGAGTGATAAAATATACAATTATAGTTCAACATAAATGGAGGCTTGAATGCAAATATGTGAAACACTTCTCAAATGTTTGTATAATGGTTTGACTAATATATATGAAAATAGATTTGATGATTTATGCATTTCAAAATAATAAAAAACCAGATGTAAATGTCTAAATTTAGAAGTAAAGTGTCTAATACAGAAATATAAAACAGTATTACATGCAATATTAGCCAAACTGCATAATACTAAAAAGAAAGAAAACACCTAAAAGTAGTGAAGGGCAAGGCATGGTGATTCAGGACTATAATCCCAATACTTTGGGTGGCCAAGATGGGAAGGATGTCTTGAGCCCAGGAGTTTGAAAGCAGCCTGGACAGTGTACCAAGACCTCGTATCTACAAAAGACAAGTAAAATTTAGGTGTGGTTGCCCATGTTGTCTTCATGCTCTCAGGAGGCTTAGGGAGAGAATTGCCTGAGCTCATACGTTGAGCCATAATCATGCCACTGCACTCCAGTCTGGGTGGCAGAGAGATACCAACTCAAAAAAAGTATATATGTATGTATATATACAAATTATAAATACAAATATATAAATAATATAATAATAAATTAAAAATACAAACCAAAAACAAAAAAACTACACTAAAAACAGTTGAGTATTTGGAAATGAAGTTTTATTTTCCCAGAAAACAGAGAAATAAGCATTAACAATGCTGATATAAAATCTTAAAGCTAAAATTGGATATCATTAAAGAATAGGAAAAAAATGTAATCCCGTGCTTTGGGAGGCTGAGGTGAGTGGATTGCCTGAGCCCGTGGGTTCGAGACCCACCTGGGCAACTTGGTGAGATCTCATCTCTACAATAAATCAAAAAAATAGCCGGACTTGGTAGTGCGCACCTGTAGTTCCAGCTACTCGGAAGGCTGGGGCGGAAGGATCGCTGGAGCCCAGTAGGTCGAGGCTGCGGTGGCCGGGAGTGGCCACTGCACTCCAGTCTGGGCGGCAGAGTGAGACTCCAACTCAAAAAAAAAAAAAAAAATTTATCTGACATTTCAAGTCCTTATTGAAAGTGGGGCATTCAATTATTTCAGTTACCGTGCTGCTGTGCATTTTTTGCTTTATTTTGACATTTGCTTCACATATTTGGGAACCTTGATATCAGTTGAATACACATGTGCACCTGCTATTGATTGCTAATACTTTTATCATTAAGTAAAAATCATTCTTTGCTTTTTGTGAGAGTATTTGGTTTCTGAGTCAACATCTCACTGTGTCACCCAGGGTGGAGTACAGCAGTATGCTCACGGGGACTGCAACCTTGGCCTCCTGGGTTCAAACAATCCTTCCTCTGAGTTTTCCAAGTAGTTGGAATTACAGGTACACACCACCATTCTTAGCTAAAATTTTTTTTTTTTTTTTGAGTTGGAGTCTCACTCGGTCGCCCAGACTGGAGTGTAGGGGCCGCTCCCGGCCACCGGAGCCTCACCTGCTGAGCTCCAGCGATCCTTCTGCCTCGCGCTTCCAAATGGCTGGAACTACAGGCGCGCGCTACCATGCCCGGCTCAGTTTTTGATTTATTGTAGAGATGAGGTCTCGCCAAGTTGCCCAGGCGGGTCTCGAACACACGGGTTCAGGCAATTCACTCACTTCGGCCTCCTAAGGCATGGGATTACAGGCTAAGCCACCGAGCCCAGCTCCTAAAATTTTTTTTACCAGGTCTCTTCAATTTGTTCACTCTAGTCTTGAACCCTCAGGCTATCCTAGTGCTTTCAATTCCCCAAAAAGTGACAATTTCTAAATTACTGAGTGTTTTTTCTAATATAATGTTGCAATCCTGGTTTGTTGGTACTATTTGCATAGAATACATTAAGTTCCCTACATATGAGCATTTAAGTTGCGATCTTTCAAAAATGTGAATGTGTTCCCTTATTCAATCACATGAGTTTTAATTTTTCTTTTTTGTTTTTGATGTATCATCTCTGAAAACTTTATTTTGTTTTTATGAGTTGAAGTCTCACTCTCTCGCCCAGACTGGAGTGCAGTGGCCACTCCCGGCCACTGCAGCCTCGACCTGCTGGCCTCCGGTGATCCTTCCACCTCAGCCTTCCAAGTAGGTGGAACTACCAAGCCCAATTAATTTATTTTGATTTATTGTAGAGACGAGATCTTGCCAAGTCATCCGGGCAGGTCTCGAACCTGCTAGTTCAGGCAATCCACTTGCCTTGGCCTCCCAAAGTGCTGGGATTATAGGCTGAGCCACTGAGCCTGGCCTGTTTTATTTTTCAAGAGAATTATTCCCTTGGGACATTTCTTGTGGGGTCGTTTGCATGGAGACAAACACACTCAGTTTTGCTTATTTTGGTAAGTCTATATTTTCAGCCATATTTCAACTACAGTTTATCCAGATCTGGCAGTATTGTGTCCATATCTGTAGACTCTGCCTCTCTAGATTCAGCCAATGAAAGGTCAAAACTATTTCAAAAAATAGATTGTTGCATTCTGTCACCAAGATATTGGATTGCTTGATGCTGTACAATAAACCCCATAATCTATACACATTTTATATTCGTTTCAATATTTATGACACATCTTTAATTTTTTTTATTTTTTCTGCTTGGCTATGACTATTATGTCCCTCTAGTTCATTTTAATTCAATTATTGGATTTTGAAACTTCACTGTTTTATTATTTTTTATAGTTGTATTCTATGCTGATATTCTGAATTACCTTGTATGTAATTTCTATTTTTTGTCTGTTGGTCATCTACTTTCTTTATTTAGCATGCTTAAGAGGATAATTTTGAATTTTTTCAAATAATGTAATGATCTTTATTTATTTAGAGTCAGTTTATGTAAATTTATTGTTTCTTCAACTGGGATATGTTTCATGTATATATTTGAAAATGTAAAATTCAATTGCTCATTCCAGTAATTAATAGTCTACCTTTTTATAAGGAAAAGTCGACATTGGTCAGCTGGGCTATAGATTGTGGATATTTCTCAAATATGATGCCAAGATGTGTTGACTCTATTTGCTGAGTCCCAAAGATTGTCCTTTCATTTTTAGATTCCAAAATCTTTGCTTCCTTAGTATACTGTCTGTAGTATTAAAGCATTCCTGGTGCTGTTAAAAAAATGTTACTTTCTTACTCAATAGACACAAATCTGTCATCCATAATATGTGCACATTTTCTTCAATACTTCATGTCAGGGTGACAAAAAACAGCCAATAGACATCTTCACAAAAAAACATGACTTTGAAAACATGATCCATTATTTTAGGTCTCTCCAGAAAGACACATGGAGCACTGGAAGTTTTTTTTTTCTGAGCCCATTGTGCTGTTCTGCGGAATAGGAGACCATGGGCTAGACAGTCTGTCAGCCATGTCTGGTCACCTTTCTGGAGAAAAGCAAAGAGCTCTGGAATATAAAGGGAGCAAAGACAATAGCGATACACTCATGTAGATGGGAATACTTGTGCCAGTGACACAGATGAGAGGTCCAAATGTCCAAGAAGGAACCAGACTTAAAAATGTGGATTGGAGCCGGGCTTGATGGCTCAGCCTGTAATCCCGTGCCTTTGGGAGGCTGAGGTGAGTGGATTGCCTGAGCCCGCGGGTTCGAGACCCGCCTGGGCAGTGAGACCTCATCTTTACAATAAATCAAAAAATTAGCCGGGCATGGTAGTGCGTGCCTGTAGTTCCAGCTACTTGGAAAGCAGAGGCAGAAGAATCGCCAGAGCCCAGTAGTTCGAGGCTGTGGTGGCTGGGAGTGGCCACTGCACTCCAGTCTGGGTGACAGAGTGAGACTCCAACTCAAAAAAAAAAAAAAATGTGGATTGGGAAGCTCTGCTCCAATGAGAATAGCTTTGAGAAGCCTTGGTTTCTATTGCTGACACAGGGTGACATCTTCTGTTTTCCCTTAGGCTCTTCAATCATACATCATTGCTTTCCTTTTGAGTGCACTTGCAGCACATTCAGAGTGAGAGCTAAACTTCTCATGTCTTGTGAGGGACTGCTCATCCATTGCTTTGGGGGTTTGGAAAAAATCTGGGCATATTTCTAAGGTTTCCTCAATTAAGTCATTTTAAAAGATCTGTTTATGTCTCATGATAAGTGTATAAGGGGAGTAATGTTGTTGAGAATTGGTTCAGAAACTTCAAGAACACAAGATACAGATATGTCATGTTTTCTGCTTTATAATACCCAGTTTTATGGAGGTTTTCAAACATAATACTATAGGACCTTTTATTAAGTCATTTTTTCAGGACATGAAGAATGATAATAAATGTTTAACAATAAATTTTTATGTGAAAATTTTTAGTTTCTTTGTATGAAATAAACTTAGAAGTTTAAACTTTGACTAAATGTGTCTTCTATAAAATAGAATGATGTATCTATTCACAACATAGCATTCCTAAAGAAACTAATGCTGTAGGTAAACCTAAAACTTCCAAGTTAGACTAAAAAATTTGTTACCTTTTGTCCTTTCCACTATCATTTTATCATTTGGGTTCTATTATTATATAGAATACCAGAACTAAGTTATGTACTTTAGTTTTTATTTGAAGTATATTAGTTTACATATAATTTTAGTTTAAATGTTCTGAAATAACATATATATAATCCAAGAGAAGAGTTAGATAATTATTAAGCCTTCTACTTGAGTTTCCTCTCTTTTTTGTTTTTTTTTTTGAAGTTGGAGTCTCACTCTGTCACACAGATTGGAGGTCAGAAGCATGCTCTCAGCCCTCACAGTCTGGACATTATGGGCTCTGGTGATCCTTCTGCCTCAGTCTTCCAAGTACCCAGAACCACAGGCACGTGCTACCACACCTGGCTATTTTTTAAAATTTATTTATTGTAGAGATGGGGGTCTCGCCAAGTTGTCGAGATGGGTCTTGAACCTGCAGGCTCAGGCAATCCACTCACCTTGGCCTCCCAAAATGCTGGGATTACAGGCTGAGTCATGTAACCTGGCCTTCACTTGTGTTTATTTTTTTGTTTGTTGCACACAAAAAGTTATCAATAGCATTTTCGTTCAATTCCCTCAACTTGTATGTGAACAATAATATGTATTACTAATAGTTCATTTTATATACCAGTGTGTCATACCATATTTTATAATATTCATATTGCTGCTAGTATGTATACATGTAAGTTTTTCTTTATTCCTAAAGGCTAAATTAACACTTTTCCTTTTGTGTAAAAATAACAGCTGTATATTTATAACACAGTAAAGAAGATTCAGTAGTATCATTTAAAAGTTTAGTCCTAGCTGGGTGTGGTGTTTTATGCCTATAATCTCAGCACTTTGGGAGGCTGAGATGAGATAATTGATTGCCTGAGTCCATGGGTTTGAGATGAGCCTGGGCAAGTTAGCGAGACCTCATCTCTACAATAAACCAAAAAATCAGCCAGGCGTGGTGGCATGTGCCTGTAGTTCCAGTTACTTGGAAGGATGAGGTGGAAGGATCACCCAAGCCCAACAGGTTGAGGCTACAATGGCCATGAGCATGCTATTGCACTCCAGCCTGGGGGACACAGTGAGACTCTAACTCAATAAATAATCAAACAAACAAACAACTTTTTAGTTCTTATAGTTTTCACATCACATTATAAGTGGTTAAAATTCATTGTTTTCTTAAATGTCACTAGTCTAATTACATGCTAATAATTTATAATGTCTGTTTTTCATGGATGCCCAACCAAAGCAGAATCGAAAGGATTCTGTTTAAGCAGTCCAACTATGTTTATCCATGATTTTCTGGGTTACAGTTTCTCATTATTTTTATTTTTAAATTTATCTACAACTTCATATTTTTGGGTTGATTTAGTATTCTTTTTTTACATCAGATAATTATTGTGCTAAGCGACATGAGCCATGCACTCAAAGAAAAATACTGTAGGCGTGAAATCAAATATAAAACTCATAGAAGGAGAAAGTACAATGGTGGTCACCAGGGCCTGCAAGTGGGGAAACTGGAAGATGTTGTTAATTGGTTACAGAACTTCACTTATAAGTGACTTATAGTGATCTAACATATACCATAGTGACTATAGTTAATAATAATGTCTTGTATGCTTTAAAATGTGCTAAAATTGAAGAAACTAAGTATTATTATTATTATAAAAAATAAAAATGGCAGCTACTTAAGGTAAGTGATACGTTCATTAACTTGATTGTAGTCATCATTTCACCATGTATTGACATATCAAATCATTACATTTTACACAAGAAATATGGGGTTATACAAATTTCTGTAAAATAACCCACATGTTAAACATACATACAAAACTACCTGTATATGTATCTGATTTTCTTCTATCTAGAGAGATATTTTGTGTTCTGGTAAAATTATGGAATATGAATTTATTTATGTAATTAGAGTTGCAGTCTCTCTGCACCCAGGCTGGAGTGCAGAGGCATACTCACAGCCACAAACTCAGCCTGCTAAGCTCAGGTGACCCTGCCACCTCAGCTTTCTAAATAGCTAGAACTACAGGAATATGCCATCACACTTGGCTAATTTTTCTTAATTTATTGTAAAGTCAAGGTCTGGCCAACTTATCCAGGCTGAGTTCAAATTTCTGCACTCAGGTAGTGTTCTTGCTTCTGCCTCCCAAAGTGCTGGAATTACTGCAAGAACCACCAGCTTGACTTGTAGTATGAATTTCTATAGAATCACATTTGAGACCTGCCTAAGTTAGGAAATCATATAGCAGAAAATGTAAAACATATGTTCACTGTGTTCTTGGGATTTCAGAGTCACAAATACTCTCACATATTTCCAATGTGATGCAAAAAGAAAACCTAAAAAATAGTTTAACATGAAGTTTGTAAATAAATGAGGAGATATTTTCCTGTGCCTCAAAGCAATAGAAGAGCAATCTGACCACACAGTCCCTCATGAACCATTAAGAGAACTGTGATTTTCACTGTAACCTTGAAGAAAAGTCACCGAAGGAAAACAAGTTTCTGGAGAAATTTTGTGCACGGAACAATAGATGTCCCTTTGTGAGATCAAGAGAAAAAACCCCAGACTCCTCAGAACAATGGTCATAGCAGTAATTTACCTTCTCAAACCTCATTTGAAGCTCTGCTTCCACCTTGACCTGTGTCGTCTGCTTAATTCACTCCCATCTACCTAGGGGTCTGGTTAATTCACTGTCTCTTCACATTACAGGGCTCCTTAATTTGCTCCAGACAGGTGATAAGGCCCAGCATAGAGATAACAAGGCCTAGTTTATTACTAAAAAGCAACATGCTGCTTGTTGGGATTCTCCTATTACAATTCTAGTACTGTTCTCATGAAAGAATACACTATACAAGATTCTAGAAAATTAATCCCCAAATATTGTTTGTCAACAGAATCTTTAGAACATTTCAGATGATTCTCAAATTTGTAGGTCCTTAACTCACTCGTAGTGAATCAAAAATAGATGGCAGTTGTTGGATTTTAGGTTGTGGGCAACTATATTTTATGACCCAAAATTTCTAGACTTACCAATAATATAGTGTGAGGGACACTGATCAGCTCAAAATAGGGAAAGGTTTCAGTCAAAATAAAACATGGTTAATTCTTTTCTACACCAACAAATCACAAAGTTTTCATTGAAATGAGAAATCTGAAACTCATTTGTGCAAAGCAGAAACTCAAGTATCGCTGGAGTCCAGCAAGTCGAGGCTGCAGTGGCTGGGAGTCTGCCACTGCATTCCAGTCTGGGTGACAGAGTGAGACTCCAACTCAAAAAAAAGAATATTAATATGAAAGATAAATTGTTTGAGATTGTCCTCACCCAGAAACACAAGATTCCTGTGGTTTTCTAACATCAACTTCTTGTACAAAATTGTTGAGCAAAGTCTAGGTATTCCCACTCTTCTGAAGATAATTCTATGGCCACATCCCTGAATTAGTTTACATATAATCTTAGCCAGCAGTATATTTTAGTGAACAGCCCCTGAAAATGAAAAGAACATATATTTATCAAGTGGCATGGGCTTCAGGTGAAATTAGAGTGAAGAGAACAGGTTTCAGCTGATACAACAACTAGAATTATCCAATAAGACAAATTTAACACAGAAATATTCTCTAATGTATTAAGTCTGAGTCATAGGAATGGAATAAAATCCACTCACCCAGTGTAGATACTTTACTTTTGTAAGTAATACAGTAAAAATGTGGGTACCATCACAGGCATGTGCATTTTTGAGTGCTATATTTACATCACACAGAATAACTGTAATATTGGTCAGGCAGAAAACTCATAGTGAGTTAGAAGATCCTCACCAAGTTTAAAGGTGTACAACAATGAACTGAATATCTTGTTAAAATTCAGCTTCTGATTCAGGAGATCTGGAGTAAACCTAAGTTTATGCATTTTCTTTCATTTGTCAGTTCTCACTTTGTGCCCATTCTGGTGAGCAGTGACTTAATCATGCTTCATTGTAGCCTCGATGTCCTGGGCTGGAAGGATTCACTCTTCTTATCCTCTCAACTGGCTAGGACAAATTGGTGTTAGGTGCCAAAGCATACAACACAGCATCAAGCTTGAAATATTAACCAAAAAAATTGTAAACTATAAACTGAATCTAATAATGAAGAAACATGTTTTACACAGAATTACAGGAACAGGTATCATCCATATTTTGTAACTCCAAAAAGTGCATTGATATTATCCTTTTTTAGGATCATAGAGAGCAAGTCTCTTCTAGTTATTTATTCTGGCCTTCCTAAGTTATTCTGGGCAGTAACTGCCCCCCTGCTTGAATATGCATTTCATTTTTCTTGTTCTGCATGGAGCGGATGAAGGATCCAGATGAAACCTTAACAATACATGTTTTGGCAGAGCTTGGTTGGCTCAACCTGTAATCCCAGCACTTTGGGAGACTGAGGAAAGTGGATTGCCTGAGTCCTCGAGTTAGAGGACAGCCCAGGCAACTTGGCGAGAACTTGTCTCTACAATAAATCAAAAATTAGCCAGGTGTGGTAGCACATGCCTGTAGTTCTGGTTACTTGGAAGGATCACTGGAATCCAGCAGGTCAATCCTGGGTTGGCCATGAGTGTGCCACTGTACTCCAGCCTGGGTGACAGAGTGAGACTCCAACTCAAAAAAAAAAAAGAAAAAAAGTATGCTTCCATCCTTAACTAGGATCTGAGGATCTACTCCAACCTTAATGGAAATCTTGGGTATCCATGCCTTTCCATGTTTGACAGCCACAAGGAAACATGTTTAATACTCTCATTCATAAATTCATGCTAAGAACTGTGCCTGGCAGCTATGAAGCCTGAAAGAAGAAACAAAGAGAAGGCACTGACATGAAGAGAAAGAATTTTTCAGAGTCCTTGAATATTACAAGAAGAACAAAAACTTGTTAAACAGACTCATTAGGCAGGACCATCACAAGTAGTAGTAGAGGTTTGCAAGTTTTAAAATCTTGACATTCCAATAAGAAAAGAGACACAGGCCCTGACCTGGGACACATTTACCTGGGAACCAGTCATTTTTGCCTCTTCCTCCTTCTCCTCCAGCATTTCTTTTCAGGTGAGATTATCTAGATATGTCATGTCTATATGGTGAAAATATGACTCTAATTTTTAAAAATTAAATTACATGTATTTTATGAGTCTGAGTCTCACTCCATCACCTAGACAGGAATGAAGTGGCACCATCACAGCTTATCACAACCTTGTCCTCCTGAGCTCAAGAGATACTTCCTTCTCAAGGTTCTCAAGCAACTGAAACTACAGGCACATGCGACCACTCTCAGCTAAATTGTTTCACCTTTTATAGCTAAATGGATGTGATAGGTTGTCCAGGTTGGCTTCAAACTCCTGGGCTCGAGCAAATCTCTTCCCCCACTCCGACCTGGATAAAAAACCAAAAACCACACACAATCCAAAAGGGGTCTTAAGGACACCTGACACTCATCTTCTTGGCTCTCATGGGTTTCCCAAATAACCCTACAGTCCCTGCTCCAACTCCTTGTCTTTATCTTGGCTGTCCCACCAAGCAGAATGGGGTTTGCAACTGGTAACACCAACTGCCAATGATCCTGATGACATACCCTAGGGATTTCCACCTGGACATTCTGGATCAGGTGACTGCCTGGCTGTAACCAAGTAACACCATGGCTTCCTTTGGTCCCTTCTCAAAACCTTTCCTCCCAGGCCCTCTGGCGACCCCACACCACAAGCCCTGATTTGGGCTTAGGGATTCACGATCCACTGTTGGCCCAAGGGGACTCCTTAGCACTGTAACAGAGGCTCCTTTTAACCTTGGGAAGGAGAGAGGAATGGGGCTATGGGTCAGAATCCCTCCAAGTACCTTCCTGGTCCCACCCACCTGTAGAGAGGGGTTGCCAGGGGAAGCCTCCACTGCGTGAGGTTGCTGGGAGGACAGGACCCTGCACCAGTGGGACCAGGCTGAACTGCCAGCGGGTTTGAGTACAGGCTCAGAGCTGACAGAAGGCCTCACCACGCTCTTGTCATCCAGGTCCATCCTCCCCTTCTTGCACCCACTGCCATACTCACCATCGCCTGGCTTCCGGGTGTCCCGGCCTCCTCCCTACAGACTCCCAGGACAAGCAGGTCACAGGGTGACAGAGGCTGAAGTAAAGACCCGTGGTTCCATTGGAGATGATCCAGCCCTTCCATGGCGCCAGATACAAAAAGCCCGCCAGCAGCCTGAAGCTACCTCGTCACTTCCAGCAACTCTCTGACCAGACAATTTCCAAGTCACCATCCACTGATTGGATAAGGCCCCAGCCCCCCCATCTTAAGTGACAGGAGATGCGATCAAACGGGGCTGCAAAATGCAAGAAAAACACATTTCTGTTTACACTTTCTAAGAAGGGAATGAGTTTAGCAGAAAGATATACAAAAAAAGACTTTCACTTCACAGAGATCTTCCTGTTTTGGCTTTTTTTAACAGTACATATTTCATTTATAATTAGAAGGAAAAAAGTGTTATTTTTTGATAGAAAGGCAACAGTTTTATTTTTACCAATATTCGCATTGTCAGGAGCACACCTCGGCTGCCATGCTGGCCTCTGGGTTGGAAAAACTTGCATTGTATGATGGTATACAGCACAAACCTGTAAGAGAAAGTCCAGGAGGAAAAATTAGGACAAAGAAAGTACAGCTGGAAAAAGTGAGAACTGTCTGTATGTGATATTCCAGGTTAAAACTGGTCAGGATCTACCACTGCACCAGCTTACTCAGAAAACCTAGCCTCAGCCAAGGGTAAGATAGAAGACAGGGAAGACCAAGTGCCAACTAGTTCATTCCCCCAATGATTTCCAATTTCTCTATCATCAAGTAGAAAATAGCTGGGTGTGGTAGAACATGCTACATGGAAGACTGAGGCAGAAGGATCCCCAGAGTCTAGCAGGTTGATGCTGTGATAGCTATGAGCATGCCTATGTACTCCAGCCTGGGGGACAGAGTAAGACTCTAACTCAAAAAAAAAAAAAAAATGCCTGTTACTGTAAGCATCCATATTATAAACAAAATAATATCAGACTTCAAAGTACACAATAAAATAATGTAAAAGAGCAAAGATAAGATGCCCAGCTTTATAAACAATCCAGCAGCATCAGAATGAGAGGAGCTACAAGTAACTAGAATTCTTCACAGCTCCACTGGAGATAAACTTTGGGCTACAAAATAAGTTGGTGGGGATCTTGCATTGACTTAGATATTTAGGGTGGAATCTCTTTGAAATATTGTTAGCAACTGACTCTGAGAAAACTGGAACAAGACTGGAATCCAGCTACTCTAGAGAATGGGTGAGCAAAGGAGGGTCAGAGGCATAGAATATAAGTGAAAGACACCAAACCACAAGCAGTACCCAGCTCTGTGGTGACTAGCATCAGGACTGAACTTCTTAGACAGTCACCATGGAGACTGAGAACACTGTCTTTGAGACCACATGCTCAACAGCAGAGCATCTGAACAGAGACACAAGACACTCCTTTCCATAAATCCCCATGTAATGATGGACAGTCATGTTACACCATCTTTGTCCAAGACCTGTGGACAAGTGCAACCAGAAAGCATCACCTAAAGAGGAATCAGAGAGGAGTAGAATGAGAATACAGAGGAACGTAGAAGGGATGTATGCACTTCACCACACAGACTGTCCCCACAAATCCTGTTTAAAATTGGAAGACTCAAGCCTGTAATCTCAGCACCTTGGGAGGTCAGAAGATTGTGTGAACTAAGGGGTTCAAGACCAACTGGGACAACTTGATGAGACCTTGTCTCTACAATAAATCAAAGAAAATTAACTGGGCATCATAGCATGCATTTGTAGTTCCAGCAACTTTGAAGTCTGAGGTGGAAGAATTTCCTGAGCCAAGTAGTTCGAGGCTGTGGTGGCTGTGAGCATGCCACTGCACTGCAGCCTGGGCAACAGGGTGAGACTCCTACTCAAAAATAAAATAAAATGGGAAAGCCCTAGTGTTGACCTGTATCTCCTTATAAATTCTTATCTTGTCATCTCCATAGATGTTCACATTTTCTTCTTTATTTACAAAGATGCTGATGAGCTCACAAGTATTTCATCTTTAAGGTGTACCATTTTTCACCAAGTACTGACCTGGCCTTCATTCTTTCATCATATCTCATATTTGGGAATCATAAAGAAATCCCTTGGAATGTGGGATTTAAAAAATGTCATTAACAGCCGAGGTTTATGCCTTAGATATAACATAAAAGCTGGTTTATCAGGAAATAAAAGAATTGCCTCTGAGGTTATGGGAACTTAGGGTCATCAATTATTAGGAGGTTACATGGAAGCAGAAGTGCTCCAGAGATTTCCACTGTCTAGACAAATCCTACAGATGAACCAGTGATGTAGTCTCATCCCTCAATGCTGTGGGTTGACAAAACTTCCATCCAGAGCAGAGATGCAAACTGAAGAGTTTCCAACTTCCCCTAAGTGCCCCTCACCTTGAATGTCACTGCCCTAAAGCTGGATCAGCGCATGTTCCTGAGGGATCAGGTCACCATCTGTGTCTGAGACATTGACATGTCAGGTCTTAGTTGAGATAAGCCCGATGGGTTTAAGTTTAAGCCTTTACCACAATCATCTCCAGGTTGGTTTCATATCCACTGAATTGGGTTTGTAATAATGGTCCATAAGACACGTGCCTGGGAGTGAGGTTTCCCCTTTCCTCTGAGCCAATCCCAAGTGACCCAATAATTCTGCTGCCTGATTCCTCAAAATCCACACCCAGAAAACGGCAGCAGTGAGGGTGACATTTCTAGAAGCCACATCCCAAGACCCCTGGCAAAGCTCTGAAGCTGTGGTGTGGTGTGTATGGGGATTTCTCCCAAAGTGGATCAACTGGGCTCCGGTTTGAGAGGGCAAAGGGTGGTATCTGGGACATCAGTGATCCCCACAAGTGGTTGAGGAAACAGGTGGGTCTTTGGCTGAGGATGCTCGTGCTCTGGAAGCTGAGTGCGTGTGGAGAATATTCTGAGGTGTGCAGGGATGCAACAGGGTGAATCAGCCCAAAGTAGGCCAGAGAGAAGTGCACTCAAGCGTCACACTGTCCCCACTGCCCATTTGGCTGTGACATTCACATTAGTCTCCAAACCCACTTTCCATGGCAACAATATGGCAGGATGTCAGCAGCCAGCAGGACTTTGCTGGGACGACACACACCACCTTATTCCACCCTCCATGGCAGCTGGTGCAGACTGGAATAGAGTCCTGCAGGTACCATTCCTGAGCTAGACTTCTCAGCATGCCCCATGAGGCATGCTACATCCTGTTGCTCTCCCCATCTTCCAGAGAGGGCAGGCATCTCAGCTTCAAAACTCTGCAAGAAAAATGCCATTTTAGGTACTTATGGATGTGTTGGCTCACACCTACAATCCCAGCATTTTGGGTGACAGAGGTAAATTTCCTGAGCCCGTGGATTTGAGGCTAGCCTGGGTAACTTGGTGAGAACTCATCTCTATAATAAATCCAAAATTAGTCTGGCATGGTGGTGCATGCCTGTAGTTCTGGCTACTTGGAAGGCTAAGGTGGAAGGATTGCCTGAGCCCAGCAGGTTAAGGCTGCAGGGACCTCGAGAGTGCCACTATACTCTAGCTCGTGTGACAGAATGAGATTCAAAAGAAAAAAAAAGACCGGGCTTGGTTCTTCAGTGTTGGGAGCCAGCCTTGGAGGCCCACAAGATTGACAGGGTCGTCCGGGAAGCTGAGACCCTGCTGTCTTTTGCCTTTGCTGTTATGGCCAAAGAATTCCATGCAGTCATGAAAAAAGAAAACAGCACGTTTATGCAAAGTATTTTCAGCTACTGGAAACTCACTGTCCATCTTTCCACTTCTCCCTATGTTGTTTGACCTGTCCCTTTTGCCCATGTGATGACTCTGAGGCATGTTTAAAGGGCTTTCTTTCACTTGGTTGTGGGTTGCAGATCTTGTTTTTAGGGTTAGGATTTGTGACTAATATCTGGTAAAAAGAGGTTTCTGATTTTGTTTAGGCAAAGGTTTTGAATATTTTTACTTATTATTTGTAGTTGTAGTTATGGTGTTTGGACATAAGGTTCTATAGGCATAAGATTTAAGTGTAAGTGAAAGTTCATATTAAGGTATATGTAGGTAATTTATAAGTTTGTTTTTTAGGGTTTGGGATACATATTAAAGTTTTAGTATATAAGACGTTGAAGGGTTTAGATGTAGAATTTAAGTAAGTGAGATAGATTTTACCTAACAACTGAAACTACCTTGAGGCCTGAATAACATCACTAAAACTTTCTTCTAAGCTGTTCTCCTTAGGAATAAGATGTTCCAAATAAGAAGACAATGAAGGAATTCGAATAAGAGGAAACTACCAAGGGGCTTGAAGACCAGGTGGCCTTGAAAAAGAAACTCCTCGTTCATGAAAAAAGGAACACCTGCAAGAGGTGCTTGGGAGGGTCTCCAGGTGTGCATTCTTCCACACAGATGGAAATATTCCACCCAAAGACTGTTCCAAAGTCTTCAGCCAGAAACTTTTGTTCTGGCCCCCAGAGACTTTATTATGGAAATCACCTGTTTCTCTGGATAATTTGAATAAGGAAGTTAAGTTTGTAAAGGATTAGAATTGTTAGAAAGATCATAATATGTATTAGTTAATTTGGGATATAAGTTCTGTTTTAAAGTTGTTCAATGAGAAGTTTTATGATTTTATATGAGTTTTTAAGTTCATAATTTTAAGGACTTATATTAATGGATTGCGGTGACTGTTTGTACTTCAAGATAACATTGTTGTTTGGAATGGCATTGTTTTGGGGTGGAGATAGTCTTTGCCCTTAGAGAGAACATTAGCCAGGCAGGAGAAGAACACTTAAACTTAAGCATCCTTTTAACATCACAAGAAACCCATGTAATTTGTTGTGATTTGTTTTGTAATGATGATTTTAACTTGCTCTGTAACAATAACTTGCAGAAATTATTTCTGTGTAGAGAGGAATATAAGCTCACTGCTAGCTCACAATAAATGGCATCTGCTCTCTCAAAACAGTTGTCCAAAGTCTCTCTCTCTTTTTTCCCTCAAATGCTGACACCATCTCCACCTTCGGGGATCTCTGAACTCCACTGGAGCTGGACTCCAGCACTTCAGCCTGCAAATCCAGCACTTTTGGGAGGCTATGGTGAGTGAATGTCTTGAGCCTGTGGGTTTGAAATGATTCCAGGCAACTTGGTGAAACCTAATCTCTACAATAAATAAAAAATTAGCTAGTTATGTAATCCCAGTAGCTTGGGAGGTTGAGGTAGGTGAATCACTTGAGCTCTGGAGTTTTGAGACCAGCCTAGGTAACATAGCAAGACTTCGATCCACAAAAAATAAATTATAGTCAGAGGTGGTGGTACATGCCTGTCACCTCAGCTAATTAGTAGACTGAGGAGGAAGTCTTGTCAGCCCAGGATGTTGAGGGTGCTTTGAGTCATGATCATTTCACTGTACTCTAGCATGGAAGACGTGGTGAGACAGCCACTCAACAGAAGTCAGAAGATCATTATCATTAAAATGTCAACTTTACCCACAGTGATACACAAATTTAATGTAATTTCTGTGAATACTTCACTGATACTCTTTTTGGAAAAAATATTTTTTAATCCTATATCTACATAGAATCTCAAGGTTCTATAAATACTTTTAAAAAGTTAAGAACAAAGACTAAGGTAAAGGTATTACATTCCTGAATTTAAAACATATGACAAACTAACAGGAATAAAAATATGTGGTACTAGCACTTAGAAAACCAGATAATGGAAGAAAATAGAAAACTTCAACATAAATCCATACGAATACAATTAAATGATCTTCAGCAAGGTTGGCATGGCCAAAAAATGGGAAGCACATCTTCTTGAACAAATGAAATTGGAAAACTGGCTATCCACAAAAAAATAAAATAAAGATGAACTCTTGAATCATACACAAAAAAGGATCCAAAATGATTAAATGTGAACGCTGTAATTATATATAAAGTTATAAGAACAAAATATAGGATGGATGAAGAGACACTAACCATGACAATGCTTTGTTAGATGACAGTAAAAGCATAAGGAATAATAAAATACATGAGAACTGAGCTAGTGGCTTGCAACTATAAACCCAGCACTTTGGAGGGCCAAGGGGAGAGGACTGCCTGAGTTCACAGGTTAGAGACCAGCCTGGGCAACTTGGGGAGAACCCAGCTCTGCAATAAATAAAAAAAAGTAAGGTGGCCATGGTGGCACATGCCTGCAGTAGCAGCTACTTGGATGGCTGAGGTGGAAGGAATACCTGAGCACAGCAGGTCAAGGCTGCAGTGGCCTTGAGCAGTGTGCCACTGCACTCCAGGCTGGGCTACAGAATAAGACTCCAACTAAAAAAAAAAAAAGAAAAAGAAAAAGAAAAAAGAAAAGATAAGAAAACAAAAACACGAGACTAATTGCTCTGTCTATTCAAAGATAGAATGCAGAACCCAAAAAAGATATGTGCATATACATGTTTATGGCAGCATTATTTAAAAAAGTCAAGATGTGGAAGTAACCTAAGTTCCATTCAAAGAATGAATGGACAAAGAAAAAGTGGCACCCTCAAAAAAAGAAATCATATCACATGATATGATAATATTAAATCTTCTGGGTATTATGTTAACATAATTAAGACAGTATTAGCTGGATGCGGTTGGTCATGTCTGTAATCTCAGCACCTGAGTCCAGCAATTCAAGACCTACAGAGGCAATATAGTATGCCAAGACTTTGTGCCTAAGGAAAAAAAATTGCCAGCATGTTGTCATGGGCCTGTAATCCCAGTACTCAGGAGGCTAAACTGGAATAATCACCAAAGTCAAGGAGCACAAGGTGGTAATGAACCTTGATTTTGTCACCAAACTCGAGCCTGGATGACAGAAATAGACCATAACTCAAACAAAAGAATAGAAAACAAAACAAAACCACACACACACACACACACACACACACACACACACAGAGAGAGGATTTGGAAACCCTCCTTGATATTGATCTTGGTCTTAGTAATCATTTTTTGTTTGTTTTATATGACTAGAGGAACAAAAGCAAATATTAACAAGTTGGAATGCATCAAACTAAAAAGCTTCTGCACAGTAAAGATAACAGGAAGAAGACTTACAAGAAAACAATATTTGCAGACCACATTATCTGATGAGAGTTTAATATCCAAAGTATACAAGAAAATTATACAAATCAAAGGCAAGAACAAGAAAAAGATAATCATATTACTACTAAACAGCCCAAGAATGAATAGTTACTTTTCCAATGAGGACTCACAAATTGCCAACAGGAATAAGAAATGGCACTCAACGACACCAATAGAGGCACAATTTCAAATTGCACAATGATGAGATATTATCTTACACCTGCGAGGATGACTAATATCAAGCAGAAAAGAGAGAAGTGTTCACAAAGACGTGAAGGACAAGAAACCTTGTGTACTGTTGGTGACTGTAAAATCAGTAGCCACAGTGAAAACCATTATGAACATCCTTTTAAATATAAGGAATAAACTATCATCCAACATACAAATTCCTTCTTATGGTATATAAGCAAAGGAATTAAAACCAGCCTCTCAAAAATGTCTCTGCATCCTTACATTCATTGCATTTCTCAAAATGGTCAAGCTATGAAAACAACCTAAATATATGTGGATTCTCTGTTAGGAGTATATAGTATATGTACACAACAGCATATAATTCAGCAATAAAAATAAAAAGAATCCTGCTTTTCCCCTTTATGGATGAAGATATAAGACATGCTAATTGAGGTGAGCCAGACACACACACACAAATACTGCATGATTTCTCTCATGTGTGGAATCAAAAAAGTTTACACTCACAGAGGCAGACAGTACAGTGGTGGTCATCAGGGCCTGCACATAGGCAAAATGGGAGATAATTTCAATGGCTACAAAATTTCTTTCTTCCTTTTTTTTGGGGGGGAGTTGGAGTTTCACTCTGTCACCTAGACTGGAGTGCAGTGGCCGCTCCCGGCCACCGCAGCCTCGACCTGCTGGGCTCCGGCAATCCTTCCGCCTCAGTCTTCCGAGTAGCTGGAATTACAGGCATGTGCTACCATGCCCTGCTGATTGTTTTTTTTTATTTATTGTAGAGATGAGGTCTCGCTGCCCAGGCGGGTCTCGAACCCATGGGCTCAGGCAATCCACTCACCTCAGCCTCCCAAAGGCGCGGGATTACAGGCTGAGCCACTGAGCCTAGCTCAAAATTTCAATTATAATTATTAGGGATCTAATGTATAACATAGTGACTTAAGTCTAATATTGTATTGTATGATAAAAATTTTGCTAAAATGAGACATTATGTGCTCTCATTACAAAAAATAAAAATGGAAACTATGTAAGGTGACTGATATGTTCATTAACTTAATTGTATTCACTGTTTCACAATGTATGAGCACACCAAATTATTACATTATACACAATAAATATATGGTTATATGATTATTTATGTATTAAAAAACAGATGTTAAACACATAAACATGTATATAGGTATGTATGTTTATGTGCATATATTTTACCTAGTCCTAGCTCCATACAAAAAATAAAATAATAAAAGTTATTGTAACACAAGGTAACATGGGAGTTTAATGTACACTTATCAATGTTCTACATGACACAGTATATTGAAAAATTTGAACATAGAGTTTAAATGACCAATATCAGTTAATACTGAAAAAGAAAAATTAAAGTAAAATAACATTAGGGTGTCTTCTATCTAGACACATACTCTGTGTCCTGGTAGAATTATGGAATAAGAATTTCTATAAAATCACATGGTAACCTTCCTAAGTTTAGGGTTAGTAGAAAACTTACAACATCTATCTGCACAGTTTTTAAAATTTTTCAACCAAATAACAAAATCACCACTATTCTCAAATATTTCCAACTTGATGGAAAGAGAAAATTTTAAAAAAGTTGAACATAAATTTTCTAAATAAATAAGCAGATATTAGGACAACTCCAAAAGGAATGCAGTCACTTACAAACCATTAAGAGGACTTTGATTTTGAGTGTAACTTTGAAAGATCATTGAAAAAGAAACAGATTTTTGGAGAATTTCAGAACATGGAAGAGATGTCCCTTTGTGCCAAGAAAAGAAAGAACCCCATGCTTCTCAGAAACCATTTCCATTGGAGCAGGCCACCTTCCCAAACCACTCTTCAAGATCTGCTTCCTCCTTGACCTGTGTCATCTGCTTCATTGATGCTGACTTACCTGGGGGTTTGGCTAATGTGCTGTGTCTCTTCACATTTCAGGGTTCTTTCCAGTCCTCCAGACTAGTGATCAGGTTCAGCTAAGAGACAGTAGGACCTGTTTTATTAGAAAAAAGTAACATGACTCTTGCTAAGATTTTTCAATTTCAAAACTAGTACTGTACTTATTGGAATACACATTATAAAAGATTCTAGAAAATTAACCCTAAAATACTGTTTTTCAACAGAACCTTTAGAACATTTAGATAAAATTTTATATTTTTGAGTTTTTAGCTCAGTACTAGTGAGCCAAAACCTTATAGCAGCCTTTGGATTGTAGGTGTGGGCAACAATATTCTATGTCACTAATTTTCTGGGCTTACGAATAATATAAATAGAAGGACACAGATTAGTTCAAAAGAGAGAATGGTTGTCAAAATGAAACATTTTTAATTTTTCCATTTCTGTGTTAACAAATCAACTTCCTTGATAACAGGAATCTGAAACTCATTCGTGTAAAGCAGAAATTCCCAGAAAACATTCTACAATGGAAGGACATGAAATCCGTAGTCTGAAATAGGGATTGTGTGCCAAATGTCCTCACTCAGAAAAACCAGGTTTCTGTGGTTCTCTAACATCACTTTACTGTACAATATCTGCTGAGGGGGGTACAGTCATTCCCACTATGGCCACATTTTTGAATGTCAACAGCCCCCAAAAACAAAAGAAACAACATATATTTATCCAGTGGCAGTGAACACTAGGAAACAAGAGAGTAAAACAAAAACAAAAACAGGATCCAACTGACTTGACAACTAAAATTATGCAATAAAATAATTTGCAATGCCGGGCTCAGTGGCTCAGCCTGTAATCCTGCGCCTTTGGGAGGCTGAGGTGAGTGGATTGCCTGAGCCTGTGGGTTCGAGACCCGCCTGGGCAGCGAGACCTCATCTCTACAATAAATCAAAAAATCAGCCGGGCGTGGTAGCGCTTGCCTGTAATTCCTGCTACTCGGAAGGCTGAGGCGGAAGGATCGCCGGAGCCCAGCAGGTCGAGGTTGCGGTGGCCAGGAGCGGCCACTGCACTCCAGTCTGGGTGACAGAGTGAGACTCCAACTCAAAAAATAATAATAATAATAATTTGCAACACAGAAATATTCTTTAAATATTAAGTCTGCGAAAAAAGGATGAAATAAAATCTACTCAGCCAGTGTATACACTCTATTTTTGTGAACAATACAGCATAAATCTGAACACCAAGAAAGGCATGTACATTTTTGAGTGCTATAGTTACATCACACAGAATAATTTGCATATACTGCTCAGATGAAAAAATTATAGTAGGTTGGACAGTCCTCATCAAGTTTTAATGTGTACAACCATGAACTGAATATTATCTTAAAATGCAAATTCTGATTCAGGAGATACGGGGGTTAGCCTGAGCTTCTGCATTTTCTTTTTTTTCAGTGTGGGGTCCCATTGTGTTACCCATTCTGGGGTGCAGTGGCACAATCACAATTCATTGTATCCTCGATCTCCTGGCCTGAAAGGAAGCCTTCTCTGTAGCCTCCCAAGTAGCTGGGATAAATTGGTATCAGGTGCCAAGGCACACAGATGCAGCACAACATCCATGCTGAGCTATTATAGGCCAAAATACAGTAAATTATAACCTCAATTTAATAATAATGAAACATGTTTTAGTCAGAAATCTGCATACAGGCATATCCCATGGTATGTAATCTCTAAAAGTGTATTTATATTGTTTGTTTTTGGCATCCTGGATAGCAAGTGTCTCCTAATTATTCTTTATTCAGACCATCCTGTGCACAAGTGCATTTTATTAGCTGTGTTCTCCATGGAGTTGATGGAGCATCATGTGAAATCTTATTCATGTGCCCATCCTTCACTAGTATCTGAGTATCTATCCCATTTCCAATGGGAATCTTGGGTATCCACACCAACTTCCCAGGTTCCTCAGTCACAAGGGAGCATTTTTAATACAGCAGGTCATGCATTAATGGTGATAACAGTTCAAGGCAACTAAGCAGCATGGATGCTTATAACAGAGGGGGCTCTAGTATGTAGGGAGATGTGTCCTTCAGAGCCCTTGAATATCACAGGAAGAACAAAAATAGTCAAAACATATGAATTAGGCAGGACCACCACAAGTAGCAGTAGAGGTTTGCAAGTCTTAAAAATAACATTCCTTTTGACCTGGAAACATTTATGTGAGAACTAGCTGTTCTTTTCCTTTTTCTCCTACTTCTCTGGGATCACTCCATCATGACCACCCCAGTATCGACCTGCTGGGGTCAGGCAATACTTCTGCCTCAGCCTTCCAAGCAGCTGTAACAACAGTCTCACACTACTATGCCCAGCTAATTTTTGATGTATTGTAGGGAAGAGGTCTCATGAAATTTCCCAGGCTGGTCTTGATCCCGCAAGTTCAGGCAGTTCACTTACCTGGTCCCCCAAAGTGCTGGGATTATAGGCTGAGTCACTGAGCCCAGTCCTCTGGGATTTTTTATCAGCTGAGATGATCTGGACAGGTCACACCTAAATGTGGAAAATATGCCTTTCTTTCAAAATTAAATTGAATGTATTTATTTTTTGTTACAGTCTCACTTTGCCACCCAGTCAGTATTGAAGTGGCACCATAATTACTCACCACAACCTTGAACTCCTGGGCTCAGGCAATCCTTCCATTTCAGCCTCCAAGGTAGCTAGAACTACAGGTCTTTGCTAATACTCAAGGCTAATTATTTTTGTAGTGACATGAGTATGCTATGTTGTAGAGGTTTGACTCAAACTCCTGGGCTCAAGCAATCCTTTCACCTCAACCTTCCTAAGTGATGGGATTACTTGCATAAACTATGATGTGCAGCCAGATGATGTGCAGCCCTAACATAAGCACAATCTTTCGCTTGCTACCACCACACCCACACATGGAGGGCCCAGAAAGAGAGAAAAAGTCCATCTTTCTCTCTCTCTTGTCACAGGAGACAAATTCAAATACAATGAGCTCCTGCATGGAGTCCAAAATATGACTTTACTCTTTCCTTCCCCCCAAGTGCCCTCCCTTGCCACAAACACTGGCAATTTCTGCTATAGCAATGAATATTTGGCCCCACTGTCTTACCCAAGCAGAGCACAACAGGTGACCTTCTTTCTAAACTCAATTTTCATGAACATATCTAGCAACTCTCAGCTTCACAATGACTTCATGTTAAATCATGTGGGGGCTAGCTGGGCACTGTGGCACATGTCTGTAAACCCAGTACTTTGGGAGGCTGAGGTGAGAGGATTGCTTGGGCCCAGGGTTTCCAGACCAGCATGGGCTAACTGGCAATACCTCATTTCTGCAACAAATCAAAAAATTAACTGGGTATGGTGGAACATGACTGTAATTTCACCTACTGGAAGGCTGAGGTGGAAGAATTTTCTGTGACCAGCAGGTCATGACTGTGGGGGCCATCAGTGTCCCACTGCATTTGAAGCTGGGCATGACAGACAAAACAACAGACAAAGGAAACAAAAATGGCTATTTTTCACAAGGAAAAACAAATAGAAACAATAATAATGAAACAACAACTATTCTGTCTGTGAATGCTCTCTTAAAACAGTAATGTTGGCCAGGCTCAGTGACTGTGCCTATAATCCCAGCACTTTGTGAGGCCGAGGAGAGTGGATTGTTGGAGCCCGTGGGTTCAAGACCCACCCGGGCAATTTGGCAAGGCCTTGTCTCTACAATAAAAATTCAAAATGAGCCCGGCATGGTAG
>NW_007257586.1:176206-177012 GCF_000164805.1 Carlito syrichta
CTTTCACATGTTAAGTCACAAGACTTTCACGTGAACACAAAGCCAGGTAGGTGGGGGGCGTCCCCCACCCATCAGGCATTTCCTCAGGCATGAGGAAGGACAATCCTAATCAAATCACAAGACTTTCACATGAGCACAAAGCCAGGTAGATGGGGGGCGTCCCCACCTACCAGGCATTTTCCCAAGCATGAAGAAGGACAATCCCAAAATTATCTCACTGTTCCTCATGCTTGGTTTATACTCCTCAAAAGCAATATAACTGACTAAAATCCTAATACCTTTCTTATCTGTGCTAATTTTACCTGTACTATAAGCAACTCTTAATTATAGCTCAAACCAGTTCCTAAAGAATGTGGCCCAGCCCAAAGATCAAGCTGGACCAATTCCAGGAACAATTGATTATGATCTCTTAACAAAATGGCTATTCTAAAATCCTATGTATCTATCTTAATTTCTATAAAAGTTTCTAATTCCTAATCCTGATATATAAGGCTGATTGTCAGCAATAAGGTTTCTAAAATAAAACCCAAATACAAACTGTAATTGTACCAAAGCCAAAACTGCAATTAGTAGATAGTGGGAACAATGAAATTTCTAAAGTTAGCTGTATTCTTATAAAACCTTAAAGTATCATGTTTGATCATGCTTGAACTAACATAATTCCCTCACATAGCATGACCTATTCTACAATACTTTCTATGAATGAAATAAATTCAGTTTCTATTATAAGTAGAAAAAACTTACACTAATTGTAACTAAAGAACTGGTTTAAAAGAATGCAGCCCAGTCCAAAGTGGATGCTGGGC
>NW_007257586.1:177261-185267 GCF_000164805.1 Carlito syrichta
CTCAGAACTTCATGCTTAGATCATCAAAGTCCCTGCCAGTGGGTAATGCTAAACAACAAAGAAAGGAGGAGGGAATGGGCCTTCAGTTCCTGAACCAAACCTGGTGGTCTCAGGGTCTGCAGCCCACCTGGATTCCTAACGCTCAGGCAGGCCTCCATGGCTGGCTCCCAACAGAAGGATCACTGGAGAGGAGGTTGCAGTGGCCAGGAGTGTGCCACTGTACTCCAGACTGGGTGACAAAGAGAGACTCCAACTTAAAAAAAAAAGAAAAAGAAAAAGAAAAAGCAGTAATATCAGAACTCACAACAACAAAAAGCCAAGTACCCTGGAAACCTCCCTTCTTTGTACTGACTACATGGTGCTGATTCAACCATTTGTCCTTTTACAACAGATGGAAGTTTCTGGAGTGCAGGGACCTTGACCTCTTTATCTGTTTTTCCCAGTGCCTTTGTAATATGGAGGTAAATCTGTTATCTACCACTGTGTTTCTCAAAACACACTCCTCATTACTTACCCAAGTAACAGGAAACTGGAGCCAATCCCATCTGGGCATATTTATTCTTGGTCCATGGAGAGTTATATTCTTACTACTTAACTCAGCTTAAAAAAATAATGTATTCAAAGTATTATTGTCTGGTTTTGGGATGCTGTTGTAAGTGGATCACCTGAGGCTGTGGGTTCAAGACCAGCCCGGGAACCTTGGCAAGCCCTCCTCTGTACAATAAATTAAAAAATTAGCTGGGTGTTGTAGCACATGCCTATAGTTTCAGTTAATTGAAAGGCTGAGGTGGAAGGATCACTGGATCCCAGCAGATCAATGCTGGGGTGGCACTGAGTGTGCCACTGCACTCTAGCCTGGGTGAGAGTGAGACTCCAACTCAAAAAAAAGAGAAAGTATTATCTTGTTTCTTCAGATCACATCACTCAATGTACTCAGACTTTCAACTAAGTAAAATAAACATATTGTATTGAAATGATGGTATAAAATTCTTATATGCTTGTGTAAACTGGAATTAAATCACAGGAAGATTACATAAAGAAAAGGTGAGCAGCTCAGGAAAGTAGGCTTTTTCACTCACAGTCCACGAGGAACTGCAAAAGCAGCAGGTTCATCATGTTCTGAAGCTTGGGGATCAATCTTGCTGTGAGATGCAGCCCAGGAGGGCTCACTACCAGGCAGTGACTGAGGGAAAGCAGAGCATCTGAACATTTCATTCTGTGACCTCCACACCCTCTACTTTTCCCTCCACACAGCGTGGTGTTCCTCCATCCTCCAGGGTCTCCATTCTCACCAGGGACCAAACACTCACCTGAAGTAGTTGAAAATTTTGACCTGTGATGTCCTTTTTCTGACCCCAAATGTGTAAATTTTGCTGGACATCCATCTCCAACACCAATTGTTTTTCCAAAAATTCAATTCTTTCACCATCCAGAGTTAGCACAAACCCCCAAGTTCAGGGCTCAGTCACACAACATTGCCCACACTGATGATGCCACTTACAAAACCCAGGGGCCCTCTGAGCAACTGCCTATAAATCACAGGCTCCCCAAAACCAGGGGCTGCTGAGCAACTGCCTATAAACCAGGGGGTCCCCAAACCCTTCCTCCAGCCCAATAATTTGATGGAATACTCACAGAACTCTGCAAAACATTTCACTTACGCTGCCCAGTTTATTATAAAGGATACAACTCAGAAACAGCCAAGTGAAAATGAGGTATAAGGCTAGGGACAGTGGCAGGGGATGTGGGTGGGGAGGGAATTCTGATAAACAGCTGTGATTGAAAATGCCCCATCATTCATATTCAACAAGAGCAGCTTGTAGCAAAGAATCCCCCTTCCCATTAGGACTTAAGTGATGTTCTCCCTTTTCCCTACCTCAGAGCCACTCCAATTTTCCATTTTCTGCCTCATGAACAATTAGATAAACACTTTCGTCTTCAGCAGTCTGAACAAAACTCATGGAAGTCCAGTATTGCCCTAAGATTTTCTCTATCTCCCAGACCCCTGAACTCTAACCCACCCTAAGCCTGAGCCAACACACAGCTCTCTTCATGTCCCTCCTAAGAGCAGGCTGACTTCAGAGTGAGAAATTCTATGACCTGTGATCTGCTGGTGCCACCCTTCATCCTGCCCTCTCCCTTCCACCCTCTTTCTGAGTTTTTCTCCCCTTGAAGAAAAACCCACTTTTGTCTATACTTCCAGATGCTTGAAGGTCTATAAGGGGTGTTTCCACCCTACTGCAATACTCACTTATCTGGTTATTTTAATTCAAACTCAAATTTATTTTATGTGGCAATGTCTAGAAATAGCCTAGGACAGTAACAATTACACATTCTGAAACAGCATCACACCCTTTATTTCTATCCCCACCCTGGACACATCTCCCTGCAGACCCACAGCTTTCCAGGACTCATCAGCTCCTCTCACTATCACAGGCTCCTTCCATGACTGCTGTAAACAGATGGGCACACATGCAGAAGAGCCGCCCCTGGAAGAATGAACTGGGCCTTAAAGACTTTCTTTTCCAGGATCAGGATTGACTGTGGCTTGGAATCTTTAGACTCGGTTAAGGTTCCTCAGTTAGATACAAATGAGAAAACACTCAGTTTAACACTCAACTCAGTGTTCATGTTTACGAAGGCACAAAATTGTAAACATGAACACTGAGTTTACAAGTCAGTAAAATCAAAATCAGTGAAAATGTGTATTTCTTTCAGAAAATAAACATGTAAATATCTCTTCCAGGATAACAAGTCATTTTGTAAGCAATCATGTGTGAATACTTCTAGTGGTTGCCAAGTTTTTTCTCATAAAACTCTTACTCAGATAACAGAATGCTTCATTCTTCCGAAAAAAGGTAATGGGACCGGGATCGGTGGCTCAGCCTGTAATCCTAGTACTTTGGGAGGCCTACAGGAGTAAATTGCCTGCTCCTGCGAGCTGCAGACCAGGCCATGCAACTTGGCGAGACCACATCTCTACTATAAAATAAAAAATTAGCCAGGTGTGGTAGCGCACGCCTGTCATTTTGGCTACTTGGAAGGCCAGAGCCCAGTAGGTTGACGCGGGGGTGGCTGTGAGTGTGCCACTGCATTCCAGCCTGGGCAACGGAGTGAGACTCTTACTCCAAAAAAAAAAAAAAAGAAAGAAAAATGGAATGGATGTTTTCATACACCTGTAAGATTCAACACTTTTAGGTGGAAATGTACTGATTTTCACAGTCATAATGAGAGAAATTGTCCCTTAACGTTTTCAGGGAGGCTCTGTGTAATCTTGGGAAGGAGAGGAACGGGGTCAGGAGCCCAGACCGTCCCAAACCCCCACGGGCACCGCAGGCAGGTCGGATCCTCCCCACGACCCTTGTGGGTCACGAACACGTGGAGTCTGTGTGGGGAAGGCTCAACTGGTGAGGTCGCCACAGGACAAGGGCTCGGGGGCCCGGCCTAGCCTCACCTACACCGAGAGGACAGGGATGAGCAGGCAGCGGGGAGGGGTGCAAGCTCGGGGCGGAGAGGGAGGCAGGCCACGCCACAGATGGGTCATCCGGGTCCATCCCGCCCCCTCTCGGGACACCAGAGGCAGACTCACCATCTTCCAGCTTCCGGATGTCCAGGCATTCTCCCCACAGTCTCCCACGACCTGCAGGTCACAAGGGCTGAAGCAAAGACATGCGACACACGTGGTTCCGGGAGATCAGGACAAAGATGCGAACACGACCCAGTTCTGGGCGGAGGCTCAGGAGACGAAGGTCCAATCAGAGCCCAAAACACGCCCACTCACTTCCGGCTGTTGTCTGATTGGTCAGTTCAGACCTCAGCATCCATTGATTCGACAAGACTCCAGGCCCCACCCTTCTGGTCTTGACTGACAAGAGATGAAAAACGGGAGGGACTCCATAGCAAAAGTGCGTTTGGAGTTTCTCTTGCCCCTAGTCTGGGCGGAAGCGGGGAGGAGAAGGGTTGTAGCCCCCTCTCGGGGCATGATGGGACTCTTCATCTCTCCTGGTCGGCGGGTCGCTGGGCTGTAGGACGACACCACCTCTCTCGGGACACGCTGCTATCATACTCATGCAGCTCCGCGACCCACCGACCAGACATTTAGAAGCCAGCGTTGCCAGCATGCACTGCGAGGGGCCACAACCCTACACCTCCCCGTCACATTTTGGCCCTGGAAGAAACCTCAACCTTTTCTTGCCTCATGCATCTGGGTCTGATCTCATCTCCTGTCACTCAAGAGCAGAGGGGTGGGGACTGGAGTTTTATCCAGTCAACGGACACTGGTGTGTGAACTGGCCAATCAGATGGGAGCCGGAAGTGAGGGCGCGGCTTCCGGTTTGTGACCGGCCCTTCGTCTCGTGGGCCTGCGCACAGAGCTGGGTTGTTCTCAGTTTTGTCCTGTTCGTTGGGATCCACGCGTGTCGTGTATCTTCACTTCAGCCTCTATTGCCTTATGATCTGCAGTTTTGGGAGTCAGTGTGATGGACGCCCGGACACCCAGAATCCAGGAGATGGTGAGTATGGGGGCGGGTGCGAAAAGGGGAGCTGGGATGGACTCGGATGGCCCAGCTGTGGCGAACCCGGGCCTTCCTGTGCTGGTGGGTGACAGCCCCTCAGTTGCCTTATGTGGATTATCTAGCTGGAAATCTCCAAGGTCTGCCATGAGGGTCAGAGGCCTTTTATGTCACTATGTCCAAACCCGGTTCTGTCGAGACAAGGAGTTTGAGCAGAGAATGTAACTTTATTTTATAGGTACCTTAAAAGCGAGGAAATGAGGTGCCGGCATCTTAAAGAACCCTCCTGGGTCGTGTGTGCTTTTTAAAATTTGTATTCAGGATGGGGGGTAGAAGGGGGCTGAGATCAAGAGGTGACTTAGACTTGCAGACATCTGGGTGATGAGAGGAGTCCTGGAAAATGGTGAATTCTCTTTCTCCTTGGTTTACTGTCCTTGTTCCTTTATTTAACAAAACAGAGTTAGCGCACATACTTCCACTTTTCCAGAGTTAGTATGAAGTGTTGCATTCTTGTGTCTATCTCGTATTTTCAGCATTTCAAAATTATTTTATCTACGTGTAAACAGGTTAAGAGGCCAGAGTTCCCCCCTCCGTCTAAAATGGAGTTATGTGAGACTTTGGACAGTTGACTGTCCCATTTATGGTTGATTAAATCTATGTTTTATTTATTTTTTTTTAGCAATTTTCAAGAAATCTGTTTTAGTTCGGAGACTGGTTCTGTGCATTTTTAGACACGTCATTGTTCTTGAGGGGAAAAGGCAAAAATGATTTCTGTCCTCTGAATGATCTTGCAATTGTGAAGGGAGGAAAACTATCCCAAACGACAAGGTAAGTCCGCCTCAGGGAGATGGTGGAAGAATCCACACATCAAAGAGAACATCAGGCACACAGGAGAGCAAGTGATGTGGCTCCTGAAAGGGTGGTAAGACTCTGACCCCAAAAAAACCCAAAAAACAATTCAATTTAATGTTGAAATAAGTAAAGGCATATTTTTAGCATGTAGGTGTGACTTGATTAGATAATCTCACCTGAAAAGATATCAGAGTAGTAGGAGGAAAAGGAAAAAATGGCTGCTTCTCAGGTAAATGTGTCCCAGGTCAGAAGGAATGTCATGTTTTTAAAACTTGCAAACCATCCTGTTGTCCTTGTGATGGCTCTGCCTAATGGATTTGTTTCAACTATTTTTGTTCTTCGTGTAATATTCAGTGGGTCTGCTGGACACTTCCCCCTATAGCCTTCTCTGTTCTTTTCATTTATACTAATTAGTTGCCATGAACTCTTCTCACCATGAATGTATGACCTGCAGTATTAAAAATGTTCCCTTTTGACTGAGGCTCATGGGAAGGCACAGTACTCAAGAATCCCATTGGAGATGGGATAGATCCTCAGATCCCAGTGAAGAATGGAAACATACTTTTTTCTTTGTTTGGAGTCTCCCTCTGTCACAGCCCTTCAGCCTGGGTGACAAAAGTGAAACTCCAACACACAAAAACATAATAATAAATTACTATATCTTTTTGCCAAAATATCTCAGTGTGGATGCTATGTTGCCCCTATGTGCCTTGGCACCTGATACCAATTTGTCCAAGCACCCTAGCATGGGTAAGAATGAGACCCAACAACTGAAAAAAAAATAGAGAACCTCAGTCTAAATCCATGTCTTCTGAATAAAAATATGAATTTTAATAAGATATTCAATTCATTGTTGTATATAGTAAAACTTGATGAGAACCTTCCAACTCACTAGGAGTTTTCCCTCTGAGAAGTATATGCAACTTATTTTGTGATGTAAACATAGCACTAAAAAATGTAAATGCCTGCATTAGTGTCCAAATTTATGCTGTATAATTCACAAAAACAGAGTGTCTACACTGGCTGAGTGTATTTTATTTCATCCTTTTTTCTCAGATACAATGCATTAGAGAATATTTCTGTGTTACAAATTATTTTATTACATAATTCTAGTTGTCATAGCTTGTTTTATGTTTGATTAATATGTCTTGGCAATACATTCGATTATGAAGGGATATGGATGGTTATAGAATTTGTGCAACTAGGGAGATTCAATCACTGAGGAGATAGGTGTGTGGGTGTGTGGTGTGATTATGGGAAGGTTACAGAAGGGGGTTATTTTTAGGTTCATATGGAGGATCTGTTACAAAATGGAGTTACTTATATCAAGCAAGCTATTATAGGCTGTTATAGGTTTTGCAAATAGATATTTCACTCCCCCCTTTTAGTTGTTTATGAGTCAAGGCATTGACTCATGTTCTCACCCATAAGTGGACCTTGAACAACTACCGTATTACTATAATAAAAGGATTGAAAGTGGTGGGAAACTACGGGGAGGGAGGTGAAGGGGTAGGGAGGTGGGATTAACAGTAGTGAATATCTACCTGGGGAAGGGGAGACACACCTCTTCAATAAAGGTACCTTCACAAGAATATTTGTATACTTAGCCCTGAATTATACCCCACAATTTTAAATAAAGCATAATCATAATAACCCTTGATTTGTTGGTATAGAAGGAACAAGCTTCTTTAAGGGCTACACAGAGTCCCCTTGGGATAGAAAAGGCAAGTCTAGTCCTTTATGATTTTGGAGGACAGCTTTAGTCAAGGATTTTACCTGTTCATGGAGTGGGTCCATGGCAAATTGTAGGTTACCTAGGTCAGCATCAATTTCTTGGGCAAGGTTAGATAGACCCAGTTCTCCACAAACTAGAGCAGCAGTGCCAGTTTCAGCTGTTCCTGCTACACTTAGTTCAACTAAGGCAGGGACTAACAAGGGAACAAGCAATTGAAAGACCAGGGGGTGTTGGGAGCCAGCCTTGGAGGCCCACCTGATTGACAAAGTCCAGGTGTGCTGAGGCCCTTCTGTCTTCTGTCTTTGCTGTTGGTACAGCTGAAGAAATTCTGTGCAATCGCGGAAGAAGATGGCATGTTTATGCGAAGTAGTCATAGCTAACCTGAGAATGTCATGGTTCATTTTTCCATTTCCCACTATGCCGTTTGGCCTTTTCAAACATATGCAAGGGTTAAACTCTGAAGCACATCAAGAATGCTTTCTTTCACTTGGTTATAAGTTACTAGATATTGCTTAAGTAATAAATGATATAAGTATATTCACTCCTTATTTGATTTAGGATTATGCAGTTTAGTGTTTAGACATAAGGTTTTTTAGAAGCACAAGTTTATCATAAGTTCATTATGAATTCATTATAAGTTCTAACACTTATCTAGGAGTTATGTAGTTGATTTATAACACTGTTTTCACTGACAGGATAAAGATTAATCATTAAGGTTTTTACTTAATTCAATAGTTAAAACTCCAAGTTAACATTTATAAAGTGGGTTTTCACTGAACTCATAATATACTAATCAGACACTTTTATGATAACTTAGCAAAAGACAGAAAGCAACCTTGGGGGCCTGGGAAACATTACTAAAAGCTTCTTTTGAGTTTTCTTTAGAAACAAGCACTGCAGGATAAGAG